>NC_088876.1:13900984-13943274 GCF_032884065.1 Artemia franciscana
GCAAAAAAAAAGGTTACTTTATCGGCATAAATATTCACATCCAATTTTTTGGTTTTGTTTTCTCCTCATACTTAATTCTAATAATACCCTTTCTAATATAATTTGTGTTTCTTTTTTTCAATTTCTTTTTTTCCCTCATACTTAATTCTAATACTCTTTCTAATTAATTTGTGTTTCTTTTTGCGGTTTCTAGCGAAAAAAGAAGGAAAAAACAACAACAACAACAAAAAATCGGTTTCTTTATCAGCTTAAGTATTCACGCCCAATTTTGTTGTGTTGTTTTTCCTCATACTTAATCACAGTTCAATTTCTATTTTTTAAGCCCATCGGACTTAAAAACAAAATCAATCGTTTCTCGAGGCAATTTAAGATAATTCAGAAACTGTCCATAAAAAACTCGAATCCTATCAATTGATTAAGATAGTCATGATATGTATAGTTTTTGAAAAATTAGGCGTCTAGTGTTGGTTCATTGACGCACAACTAAGTGGGTGCTGAATTTCGCTTAGGACGGTTTACTGTTGTAGTGCTTATTAGTTTTTTTGATTAATCAGTGGATTAAATTACTTCTATTAAAGTATAAGAAGAAAGGTCATTTGAACAAAAATCAAAACATTTACTTCCCGGTTAGGTAAAAAGAAGAAGATAGGCTTAGTCGGTTTGTTACGAGAATTCGACCGTCCAGGTTCGCCAGGCCCTAGTTCGCCATTCCTAGGAGTGGCGAACCAGGGCTGGTTTTTGTTGGCGAACGTGGGCTTGTTCCCTCTTTTGAGAAAAAAAAAAGTGCTGATCAGTTATTACCATGGATGGCGTCAAATATGCACCCATCATTGGTGCTAAGTTGCAAATGATCACGTTGAGATCAAGAGTCCTCTCATACCTTTAAGTTAAGAATTGACTTTTATAAAGTCAAAAATCTAGTTTTATAGCACCAAAAAACAACTCACCGCATAGAATTTACAAAACGTGTTTTAGCATGCTTCTTAATCTACCTATACTTTCGCTACTAGATGGTAGTTCAAACGCTAGATTATGGGATCCTCTCCGTCAATGGGTTGCAAATAAAACACAAATGGCGAACCTGGGCTGTCGCAAACCTGGGCCGGTCTCCCCAATTACACAAATAATAAAAAAAAAACAATACGTTTTGTCTCCTAATTATTATTCGTGGATATAACTAACAATGTAGCCGGAAGGCTACATTTCGGCTGGATGAACTCCAACAACTCACCATTTTGATAAGCACGTTCTATGCTCAGTCTTTAAACTCTCATTGACATGTGTTCTGACAATTAACTAATCTCTGATAAAAAGTGGTTCTGAACATACGAGAACAGACGCAACACTATATATATATATACATATATATATATATATATATATATATATATATATATATATATATATATATATATATATATATATATATATATATATATATATATATATATATATATATATATATATATATATATATATATATATATATATAGATATATATATATATATATATATATAATATATATATATATATATATATATATATATATATATATATATATATATATATATATATATATATATATATATATATAGATATATATATATATATATATATATATATATATATATATATATATATATATATATAGAGAGAGAGAGAGAGAGAGAGAGAACGAGAGGGGGGGCATATAGGGAGAAACAGAGAGAACAATTCTTTTCTGAAAAAAAGTTCAACAAAAGTACTATCTTGGCCTTTCAGTGACTAAATTTACACCTGAGGTTAAAAAGAAAACATAAATAGCATCTAATGAAAAGACCTTAAATCCTTGTTGCACAATCTGCACTTCACAATCGGATAGAAATGAGTGGCAGTTAGTAAAAGAAGAGCTAAGAACTCATATGGCACTTGTGACGAGGCGAGAAGAGCTAAGAGCCTAGAGATCATATGGTATGAGCTCTAACAAAATTCTATGAATCAATAGATTGATTTAAAAAGGAAAATAAGAGGCTTAATGCCGGTCAAGATTTAAAATAAGAGCTCTGAGTCACGATGTCCTTCTAAATATCAAAATTCATTAAGATCCGATCACCCACTCGTAAGTTATAAATACCTAATTTTTTCTAATTTTTCCTCTTCCTTTAGCCCCCCAGATGGTCGAATCTGGGAAAACGACTTTATCAAGTCAAATTGTGCAGCTCCCTGACACGCCTACCAATTTTCATTGTCCTAGCACGTCCAGAAGCACCAAACTCGCCAAATCACTGTACCCCTCCCCCCAACTCCCCCAAAGAGAGCGAATCCAGTACGATTCTGTCAATCACGTATCAAGGACATTTGTTCATTCTATCCACCAAGCTTCATCCCGATTCCTCCACTCCAAGTGTTTTTCCAAGATTTCCCCCTCCAGCTCCCCCCAATGTCAAAAGGTCTGGTCGGGATTTGAAATAAGAGCTCTGAGACATGAATTCCTCCGAAAAATCAAATTTCATTACGATCCGATCATCTATTCGTAAGATAAAAATACCCCAATTTTCACGTTTTCCAAGAATGCCGGTTTCCCCCTCCAACTTCCCCGAATGTCAAAGGATCTGGTAAGAAGTTGAAATTAGAACTTTAAAGCACAAGATCCTTCTAAATATCAAATTTCATTAAGATCTGGTCACCCTTTCGTAAGTTACAAATACCTCAATTTTCAAAATTACCCCCCCCCCCCATTTCACCAAAGAGAGCAGATCCGGTCCAGTTATGTCAGTCACGTATCTTAGACAGGTTTCTATTCTTCTCATCCAGTTTCATCCTGATCTCACCGCTTTAAGTATTTTCTAAGATTTCCGGTCCCCCCAACTGCCCCCCCCCCAATTACACTTGATCCGGTTGAGATTTAAAATAAGAGATCTGAGTTACGAGGTCCTTCTAAATATGAAGTTTCATGAAGATCCGATCACTCCTTCGTAAGTTAAAAATACGTCATTTTTCTTATTTTTCAGAATTACTCCCCCCCCCCAATAGAGCGGATCCGTTCCAATTATGTAAATCACGTATGTAAGACTTCTGCTTATTTTTTCAACCAAGTTTCATCCCGATCCCTCCAATCTAAGCGTTTTCCATCATTTTAGGTTTCCCCACCCCGAACTCCCCCCAATATCACCAGATTCGGTCAGGATTTAAAATAAGAGCTTTGAGACACGATATCCTTCTAAACATCAAATCTCATTGAGATCCGATCATCCGTTCGTAAGTTAAAAATGCCTCATTTTTTCTAATTTTTCAGAATTAACCCCTCCCCCAACAACCCCAAAGAGAGCGGATCCGTTCTGGTTATGTCAATCATGTATCTAGGACTCGTGATTATTTTTACCACCAAGTTTCATCCCGATCTCCCCACTCTCAGTTTTTTCCAAGTTTTAGGTTTCCCCCTCCCAACTCCCCCCCAATGTCACCAGATCCGGTCGGGTTTAAAATAAGAGCTCTGAGCAACGATATTCTTCTAAATATCAAATTTCATTGAGATCCGGTCAACCGTTCATAAGTTAAAAATACCACATTTTTTTCTAATTTTTCAGAAATACCCCCCCCCAACTACCCCAAAGAGAGCGGATCCGTTCCGTTTATGTCAATCATCTATCTATGACTTGTGTTTATTTTTCCCACCATGTTTCATCCCGATCCCTCCACTCTAAGTGTTTTCTAAGTTTTAGGTTTCCCCGTCCCAACTCCCCCCGCCACCAGATCCGGTCGGGATTTAAAATAAGAGCTCTAAGACCCCTAATCCTTCTAAACATCAAATTTCATTGAGATCCAATCACCCGCTCATAAGTTAAAAATACTTCATTTTTTCTATTCTTTCCGAATTAACCGGCCCCCCACTCCCTCTCCCAGATGGTCAAATTAGGATAACGACTATTTCTAATTTAATCTGGTCCAGTCCCTGATACGCTTGCCAAATTTCATCGTCCTACATTACCTGAAAGTGCCTAAAGTAGCAAAACCGGGACTTTAGGTTTCCCCCCTCCAACTCCCCCCAATGTCATCAGATCCGGTCGGGATTTAAAGTAAGAGCTCTGAGACACAATATCATTCAAACATAAAATTTCATTGAGATCCAATGACCCGCTCATAAGTTAAAAATACTTCATTTTTTCTATTTTTTCCGAATTAATCGGACCCCACTCCCCCTCCCCCCCAGATGGTCAAATCGGGAAAATGACTATTTCTAATTTAATCTGGTCCGGTCCCTGATACGCCTGCCAAATTTCATCGTCCTAGCTTACCTGGAAGTGCCTAAAGTAGCAAAACCGGGACCGACAGACAGACCGACAGAATTGGCGATTGCTATATGTCACTTGGTTAATACCAAGTGCCATAAAAAACCACAAAAAAAAAACAAAAAACAACTAAACATTAAAGCGTGAACGAATTATCAAGCCACATCCTTGACTATTCCGTTGAGTTCATCTAAACCAGTTCTGATACAGTAAGAAAATTTTCTAGAAAACTCATTGTTCCTTCGTTATTGAGGAACATCATTTTTTCTTCTTTTTTTTTTCACTTTTGACCAGAATAGGCTTCCCCAGGTCAATCGAAAGACTGATTATATGTTTCCTCATTTGACACCCGGATTTTCACAGGAAAAAGCCACCTTGTACTTTATAACACACCTTCCCTTTTGTAAGATAGAAAGGCAAAATCACTGTCTAGAAAATTTGCTATACTTAAGAAAAGCTATACCAATTCTCTCTGGCTTCATTGCTTTCGTCAGATCTACTCTTGGACGATTTATTACTGATGAGACAGTATATTTGCTTGTTTGTAATTTCTTTTAAGTTTTTTCTTTATACCTATAAACATCCTCTTTTATTTCTGATTTATTTTTCTTCACTCTTGGTTGAGTTGATTTGTTCTTCTGTTTGCGTAATGTACAAAGATCATTTTTTGCCCCTTTTTTTTCACTGAAGACGGCTTAGCGGAGATCTTAGCCGAAATATCAGCTTTATCTTTTCGTTTTACTCACTTACAAAAAACCACGCTCGTTTTTTCGTTGTTTTAGCGTATTTTAGCTGCAAGTCATCAGTTGTAGGTAAGGGCCCACCATCTTTGTTTATGTGCATTGTTGTTGCTTTTTTACGATTCAGATCAAAGTTTTGAGGGGCGGGGGTTCAAATCTGGATACAACCTCGGCTGTAGGATTAGATTTTAATGCTGCAATATTTAGTTTGAACGACGTTTTAGAATGATACTAGCTTTTTTTTATAATAATAATTACCACCTTGAGTTATAGCGAGCTTTGAAATTTTATCGTTTTGTTTTAGGTAAAAATTACTTATATTTGTCTTCAGATTTTGTTTTGGGCACTTTTCTGATTTTTTTTTTTTATATAAATACTTTAGGCTAATTTTGTCCTAAACATGTTGCATTTTGTCTTTTTGTAATTACTCAATTGTAATTAAGTAATCATAAACCAGATGCAGAAGTTTTAAAATCAGGCCTGCCCAATGCACCTGTCTCAGTCTCATAATTTTACGAAGAATACACTAAATAACAGATTTTACCTCGAATCATGCCGCCGCATTTGTGCCTCCATGCCTCCTAGCATGTACAACAGTAATCAATGAGTACTGCGTTGTAAAAAAAAACTTTCCCAACGACCCAGCCAGTCCCATCTTTTGGATAGCATACTTAACTTCAAGATTAGGAACTCAACTGGTAAGATATAACCGAATTATTGTCAATATCGTTTTCGGGTCAATATGAAACATCCAGACTAAATACCCAATGAAATGTTTAGAATTAGAATACTTTTTTTTACTGTACCGTTGATTTTTTTTTTAGCATCTTTATTAGATGACTCAACTATCTGAATGAAGATAAATAAAAACTGGATTTGATATAGGAGTTACAAACCAGAAACAATAAAGTAATGTCTGGAGTCAAATTAAACACCCAAGAAGAGCTTGCCTAACACCTGATTCTGCAGACAAAACAGTCTAAGATTCTAAATTCCAACTTTTCACCGAGGTTGTAAAAAGTGACACATAATGAATTGCAACCGGACCTTGCACAAATATTGACTTCAATAGAAAAGAAAAACCTTCGTTGGAAATTTCTATTTTATACCCCAGTTTTGACTAATATGCAACCAAGGTTTTGGTTTATGGGGGTAAGAGTAGGAAGCCTTTCAACTTCTAGAGACGGATATTTGAGTCCTCTTATCACCTAGAAAACTACATTAGATGGATTTAAATCTTGGAATTTAACAATCAAATATTTATAGACCACCCAGCTATTTTCCACCTCTTGTAGAAGGACAGAACATAAACACGCGAGGGGGGGGGGGTCCAAAGCATGCTTAAGAAATATCGGATTTTTGTCAATGGATTCTAGGATTTTTTATGTAAAACAACCTTATTCGCGTTTTCTCTACCCCACTTCCAAAAAAAAATCCTGCAAACGCACTTACCGTTAGGGTTATTATGACATTTTCCCCTGAAACGACAACACCGTAAAAACTGGCATTAAGACCTCGTGACGTGTTGCAAAAACCGTGATCCATGTGTCACAATTATGGATCCACACATTGGACTACATTCCATGGAGAATCCCTGTATCGACAAAGCTTCTGATTTAATTGTCTGTTGGACATCCCTGGTCAATTTACTGCAGTCACAGATAGTTATACGACCATTTATATATAACGGTCGGTTTACGAAAAACCGACAAAGCTTGACATTAATCAAGCTTTATTATCATTATTAATTGTCATTTAATGTCATTATTATTGTCGAAAAACCGACAAAGCTTGACATTAATCAAGCTTGTCGATCATTATTAATTCATTAATAATGAATCGACAAGGCTTCTGATTTAATTGTCTGTTGGACATCCCTGGTCAATTTACTGCAGTCACAGATAGTTATACGACCTGTTATATATAACGGTCGGTTTACGAAAAAAAAATGAATATCTCACAGCTACATTCCATGGAGAATCCCTGTATCGACAAAGCTTCTGATTTAATTGTCTGTTGAACATCCCTGGTCAATTTACTGCAGTCACAGATAGTAATACGACCTGTTATATATAACGGTCGGTTTACGAAAAACCGACAAAGCTTGAAATTAATCAAACTTTATTATCATTATTAATTGTCATTTATTGTCATTATTATTGTCGAAAAACCGACAAAGCTTGACATTAATCAAGCTTGTCAATCATTATTAATTCATTAATAATGAATCGACAAAGTTTCTTATTTAATTGTCTGTTGGACATCCCTGGTCAATTTACTGCAGTCACAGATAGTTATACGACCTGTTATATATAACGGTCAGTTTACGAAAAAAAAAATGAATATCTCACAGCGCATATGGCACTTATTTCTAGCAGGGAATTTTCCGAGCTTACGAATCAAGTCCCTAAAAGGCTAACCGAACTCTTGCTGCTAACCCTCCCTCTTCTGTCACGTTTAGCTGAAATCCGATAAATAATTCTGATGAATGCAAAAGAAAAGAATATAGTAGTTGTTCACAGAGCTAGGATTGAGCACGGACATCCGAAATCATGAATCTCTTGATCATGATCGGTGGAATCAGACCAGCCCGCTCAGTAACTGGACAAATATTGAAAGCCCTACCTTCCTCCCCCCATAGATGTCAAATGCAGTGACGGTCCTGGCATCTCTTACTCCTGGCACAAACTTTGATTAGCGCCCACCCATGTCTCCCAAAAACTCACTGGCTAAATTTTAAAAAAATTTTCATTTATTAACAAAATTTCCATTTGTTTCAATCTGACTTTTCTTATTTTATCCTCTGAAAAATTATTAGTCATCTTGTCCCAATAGATTGATTCTAATTCTTCACATTCTATGCATACTAACACTAAGTCATAAGTCACTGCTGACCCATAGTCGATCTGAGGTGGATTAATATTGATCTAAGTTTACTAAGCGGCCTTTCAGTACTGGCCACCGACGCTGCAATCGCTACTTTACGTTTGCGAAGACCCCTTTATTTCCGCAATGCGCAATTAACTCTGATACATCTTTAGGTTTCTTAAAGGAAATGCGTCAGTGTTGAATGGTTTTTTTATCCAATATCTTGGAGTTCGTGGAACAACTGAATGGGATCTAAATCATCGCAATATTTTACTTGCATTGCTACTAACTTTATTTTCAAGGAATGGCAATGAAGACACGGGAAAAGTGAAAATTTCAGATTCAACTTGCTTATACTTAGCTTACAGCCAACTACCTCTTTGCTTTATTTTAATACAAATGAAATTAAAAAAATACAAAATTATTATGCCGTTAGATTATTTATTTGAAATTTTGCACCCCTAACGTTTTTGGGCCCGGGGAAAAACCTCTTTCCCCTCCCAAATACCAGCTCTGGTCAAACGATGAACAGACTACAAAAAACCAGTCTATTGAGTCTCAGTTTTACTTCCCACAAGTTTCAATAGGATCTGACATCCCCTTTTGTAGATGTACAGAAGTCAAGAATATAGATCCTCATCACCTACCCACCAAAGGTGTCATATCAGGTCCGGGGACTCATAAAGAGAATATGATTAGGGCAATAGCTCTTAATTTTCGCCAAGTTTGGTAGAGATCCGACGAACTCTTCCAAAGGTTATCCTAATGACAGAAATTTAGTCGGTCTCTCTCCTCTTCAACAAATTAGTAAATGAAACGGTCCCAAATTCCAAAAGGTCATGACGCTCTTGAGTTATATATTCAAATGATTATAATTCACCCTGTCCCCCAGAGGTCAGACTAGTCCCCCCCTAACTCAACGACACTAGCTGTTGCCTCTTATCAAGTTTGGTTGAGAGCCAACAATCACTTCGGATGGACATCGTAACAAAATATTTTAAAGACCCCCTGGTAAGGAAACAAGGAAGACAAGGTGAAAATTCACATCAGGCTTGGCAAAGACCTGAGATTAAATTTATGAATTTTATGGGACGGAGTCTATTCTTCACTAGGTTGCGTCGAACGTCACAACCATAATATACCGACAAAATAATTCTAGCCGCCCTCCTTCTGCCTGTACGCCAGATCGTAAACAGGAACTTCAACATAGTTCTGAGCTAAAACTTTAATATGCATAGGACACTACCGAAAATCCGATCAAAATCCAAAAAGCAAAACAGATTTGAAGACAGACTTTTCTGGAATTATTTCTTGAAAATTTAGAGTAGTTAGAAGAAGTTCAAAATCAGTTTCTCGTAAAGATAACACTATTTCCTCATAGGTTAGGTAGCAAGATCCCTGAGAAGTTTACTTTCGGAGCTTAGATCGTATATTTTTACTTCTTTTTGATTGTTTTCAAGTTTGCATCTCTTACTATTTACGAAGCACCATTTAAGACCGCTAATAACACAAAAAGCAAACGGACACAAACCAGCATCGCTGTTTTTAGTAATTACTATTGCCGCTCTTAATCAGTGGTAATTGGGCTGATATTCATATTATTATTTTGAACTAATGGTGTCCCTACATTAAAAAAAAACAAAAACAACAACAAAAAACGGCTTACTTTCCATCTCTTCCATGTCCGTTTTTCGCGTGATATTTGATACCATTGACATTCTTATATCGTTTGCGGCACCCAGGCACTGGGCATGCATAAGGTTTTTCTTCTCCAATTCCACCAGAGGATCTAGAACAACAACAACAAATAAGCATTGCCAAGCCGTTTAATTAATCTTGTCAGTTGTGAGACGACTTAAAATAGAGCTAAGCAGTCGGATACGGGCTTAAAATATGAGATCTGAGTTACGAGGTCCTTCTAAATATGAAGTGTCATGAAGATCCGATCACTCCTTCGAAAGTTAAAAATACATCATTTTTTTTTCTAATTTTTCAGAACTAGCACCCCCCCCCAACTCCCCCAAATAGAACAAATCCGTTCCGATTAAGTAAATCATGAATCTAGGACTTCTGCTTATTTTTCCCACCAAGTTTCATCCAGATCCCTCCACTTTAAGCGTTTTCCAAGATTTTAGGTCCCCCCAAACTCCCCCCGATGTCACCAGATCTGGTCGAGATTTAAAATAAGAGCTTTGAGACACGATATCCTTCTAAATATCAAATTTCTTTGAGATTCGATCACCCGTTCGTGAGTTAAAAGTAAGTATGCTTTCAATATGTGTGATTGAAGGAATAAAATGGGGCCATGACCCCTCCAAGACCCTCATTTCCCCGACAACTTTTTAGCAGGAAGGTGAGTATTTAGCACCTTATTACATGGTACTTCGCCCAATGACATGAAAAACAACAATACTTTGTATGATGACAGGAAAACAATGGCATTTTGCCTGATGACAGAAAAAACGATGATACTTTTTGCAATGACAGAAAAAAGCGACGCTTTTTGTATTAACCAGAAAATTGATAACACAAACAGCGATGGCAAAATAGTTTTGAGGCAAAATGTTACAGAATCCTGAACACAAAAATGTAAAAAAAAGGAAAAATAAAACATAAAAAAAAAGAATTAAGTCGAAACCCAAAATAATGCTTGGGGTAAATCCTTCAAGTCCAAGCCGCAAAAGGAAATAATTTTAAAATAAAATGGAGTCACTTCCTTAAGGAAATGAAGTCTAAATACTGTTTTGGGGGCGATTAGAATGCCGATTAGATTGAACTGATATTAGGAAGCAGGCACGTACGTATGATTATTTTTCGGGGGGGGGGGGCAAAACTTTCGAAATAGCAGATATAAAGTAGCAATTTTTTGTAATGCAAAAAGCACGTATATCAGAAAATACAGATTAACTTTTATCTGTAGTATTGTAGCGGATGGGGGGAAGAAGCCTGAAGCCTCAAAAGTACGTTTTAGGCTCAGGTTATGTTATAGCGATTTAGAACCAGTGATTAATCTATTATATCCCACTGAAAGGGAAATTTTAGGGTTAACAGTGCAATATGGGTGTTGTGAGGGGTAGTTCTTCTATTGCAAAAACGTAGATTTTAATGAAGAATGATTGTTGCCAAAATTGATCCATTAAAAGCTGTACTTTATCCTGAAAAGGAGGGATTAACGCCCTAATACCAAGGATAATTCTATTTTACTGTGGAAAGCAAACTCTCTTCATAAAAAAATAAATATCAGTACAATTGCTAATTACTTCAAAGAGGGTAAAAAGTTAGACAGAAAATGGGTTAATAATTGGGCACTAACTTGACCGGATAATAGCATGCTGTAAAATCCCCCCAAAAAGGCTTCACACATGTATCTAGATTCTTAATAAATATCCAACTTTTTCCAGAAATCCCAAGAAACCATGGGGAAATTAAACATTTCATAAAATTTCGGGGGGAGGGGGCTTGACTCAATTGTGCCTTTAAAAAAGAGGTTAAAAACATACTTGCTTCCATATTTCATTATGAACTCTGGGCTATATTCTTCTTGGGCATCTGAAGGGTTTGAGTTGTTTGTCCATTGACTCTCATCCTCATTTGAGTCTGAATCGCTGCCTTCGTCTTCTGCTTTACAAGCCTCTAGAAGGATAAATGCAACACTAAGAATTGACTACCAAAATAATGAAGTCTCGCACTTTCTGCCGTCCTTGAATTTTTCTTCTCCACACAAATGCATTCACCTTCAGTAATGACAGCCTCCTCCCTCCCTATTACGAAGTGCTACTCCTTCTTCCCTATAGCCCAGAAATAATTCAGCTTCCCAAGACCAAACCGTTCTCACTTTTAATTTAAGCGACACTAAATGCTTTCGCCCCATACTTATCCTTCGTGTTGCGTAGTTTATTTTTTGTATGTCCTAGTATTTATTCTTAACATTTTTCGGGTTGTCCCTTTTTAATTTATCCTTGGTATATGTTTCATTTTAAATATAAAGTATCCAAAATATTTTCATGGTAACTTAAGCATTTTTTTTTACAGTTTGTTTTATTGCGACTATAAAACGTTAACTTAGGAATTGATTATCAAATGTACTACATTCCAATAAAATTGTACCTAAAATTTTTTGTCCGATTCCCCCCCCCCAAAAAAAAAACAAGAAGAAAAGAAAGACGACAGAAAAATAGCCAATAATTAAATAAAAATTATATGGAATAGCGCAGTTCAATCATTACTTGTGTATAATTTGAGGCACATACACAGAGATGAGGGAGCCCTTAGGTATTTCAGTTACTAACTATCAAAACCATAAAATATATTGGTACTTGTGTATTATCCCGAACACAATAAAGAAGTGTAGTTAGGTTAATCATAATGAAATATACCAGAACATGATGAAAATATAACACTTTAGAACAAAGAATTGTGGAAAGCAGGCCGCAGAGAACAAATCATATTAAATACCTAACAACCTCTATATATTAAATATTTAATTAAAATATACATGCGTCGTAGTTTCTTTCATGAAAGAATAAGCTAATTATAACCGAATCCGATATAAAACCGGTTTTACTCAGATCACACAAAGCAAACTTCTTGAGTGTATTCGGGATAATACACAAGTACCAATATATTTCCAGGGGATGTTTTAATCAGGCGAAGTTGATTTCAAGAGACAGATTTAATTTATTTTTGTACTTAGCAAAACAAGACAAACCATGATTAAAAATATAAAATTTCCACAAAATTTTCCATAAATAGAAGATTAGGAAAAGCTAAAAACAAGACATGAAATTAATCAAGGTCAAACTAGCTTGAAACAGTAATATATGAAAGAAATGTGACAGATAAGATTGCATAAATATCAAAGTTCAAAATTCAGAATTTAACAATAATTTCTCCACCGCACGTAAAAAATAGAGCAAATAAAAACGAGACGCAAGTTGTACCACTTAATTAAGAAATAAGTGACATTCGATCAAACTGATTTTACTTTGACACAAAGTAAATTTAATTTATTTTGGATGAGCCAAAATATTAAGGATGAACCTTAAGTGCCGGTCTGGAGCACAATTACTCCAGACCGGGAATGGTGGCATGACTTTTCATGCCACATAAGAAATTCCATTCACACCAGTATATACTAGGGATAAATAAGTCCCCATTCCATCGAAGAAAAGTTTTTATGTTTAGAAAGTCTAATGCTTGGTTCTCACCAAGTGTAAAACTTAGAATTACAATGCGATTCTAGCTCTCGAGTTCCAAAGATGTCAACGTCTTTATAACTGGGTGCAATTTTTCAAGAGGCTTTTTGTCGTGTTTTTGTAAAGAAACTGGGTTACGGCAACGCCCCTCAAACTAAGCAAAGTACATTGATTGGTTCAACCCGAGATGATTCGGGAACACCCAATGGCCTGAGGAAATGGACCAATTGCCAATAAGAGAAATTTAAAAGGGAATATAGTTCTGAAGAAGGGAATCAGCTGTCTTTCTGAAATATTTCTCTTATTTCTTCCAGTATTTTCGTTGGCCTGAAAAAAGAACAAGAGCTAAGAGCTCATACAGGACACGTGACGAGGTTGGAAGAGCCAAGAGCTCATATGGTATGAGCTCTAGCAAAATTCTAAGAATCAATAGATTACTTTAATAGCAAAATCAGAGGCTTAATGCCGGTCAGGATTTAAAATAAGAGCTCTAAGTCACAAGTCCTTCTAAATATCAAAATTCATTAATATCCGATCACCTACTCGTAAGTTGAAAATACCTCAATTTTTCTAATTTATCCTCTCCCTTCAGCCCCCCAGATGGTTGAATCGGAGAAAACGACTTTATCAAGTCAATTTGTGCAGCTCCCTGACATGCCTACCAATTTTCATCGTCCTAGCACGTCAAGAAGCACCAAACTCGCCAAAGCACTGAACCCACAACCTAACTCCACAAAGAGAGCAGATCCAGTCCGGTTACGTCGATCACATATCTACGACATTTATAAGTGATTTCCAAGATTTCCAATTTCCCCTCCAACTCCCCCCAATGTCAAAAGATCTGGTCGGGATTTGAAATAAGAGCTCTGAGACATGAGTTCCTTCTAAATATCAAATTTAATTAAGATCCCGTCACCCGTACTTACGCTAAAAATACCTCAATTTTTCTGATTTTTCCAAATTAACAACCCCCAACTCCCCCAAAGAGAACGGATCCCTACCAATTATGTCAATCTCGTATCTATAACTTGTGCTTATTCTTCCCATCAAGTTCCATCCCGAACTCTCCACTCTAAGGGTTTTCCAAGCTTTCCGATTTCCAAGATATCTGTTTCCCCCCTCCAACCCTCTATGTCCCTGGATCCGATTCGAATTGAAAATGGAGCATCTGAGACATAAGATTCTTCTATATATCAAGTTTCATTAAGATCCGATCACCCATTCGTAAGATACCTCGATTTTCATGTTTTCGAATAATTCCGGTCCCCCTCCAACTCCCTTCAATGTCACCAGATCTGGTCGAGATTTAAAATAAGAGTTCTAAAGCAAAAGATCCTTCTAGATATCGAATTTCATTAAGATCTGTTTCATTTGTTTTGTTAGAGTTCACTTCAAAGGGTTAGTGCTCTTTTTTCTGTGTTAAGCAGTGAGGACAACTTGCAGAGGTCCTTGCCGTAATGTGCTTTTGTCTCTTCACTTCTTTTCTGTCCACTGGCTGATATATAACTCGTTTTCTAGGTTCTTATTAATTGTTATGGCACTTGGTATTAACCAAGTGACATATAGCAGTCGCCAATTCTGTCGGTCTGTCTGTCGGTCTGTCGGTCTGTCTGTCGGTCTGTCGGTCCCGGTTTTGCTACTTTAGGCACTTCCAGGTAAGCTAGGACGATGAAATTTGGCAAGCGTATCAGGGACCGGACCAGATTAAATTAGAAATAGTCGTTTTCCCGATTTGACCATCTGGGGGGGAGTGGGGGCCCGGTTAATTCGCAAAAAATAGAAAAAATGAAGTATTTTTAACT
This sequence comes from Artemia franciscana, assembly GCF_032884065.1. Classification (NCBI taxonomy): domain Eukaryota; kingdom Metazoa; phylum Arthropoda; class Branchiopoda; order Anostraca; family Artemiidae; genus Artemia; species Artemia franciscana. The sequence goes on from NC_088876.1 coordinate 13,915,859, forward strand.
TATCAGCGGGTATTTGGATCTTAATGAAATTTGATGTTTGGAATGATATTGTGTCTTAGAGCTCTTATTTTTAATCCCGACCGGATCTGATGACATTGGGGGGAGTTGGAGGGGGAAAACCTAAAGTCCCGGTTTTGCTACTTTAGGCACTTCCAGGTAAGCTAGGACGATGAAATTTGGCAAGCGTATCAGGGACCGGACCAGATTAAATTAGAAATAGTCGTTTTCCCGATTTGACCATCTGGGGGGGGGGGAGAAGGGGCCGGTTAATTCGGAAAAATAGAAAAAATGAAGTATTTTTAACTTATGAGCGGGTGATTGGATCTTAATGAAATTTGATGTTTGGAATGATATTGTGTCTCAGAGCTCTTATTTTAAATCTCGACTGGGTCTGATGACATTGGGGGGAGTTGGAGGGGGGAAACCTAAAATCTTGGAAAACACTTAGAGTAGAGGGATCGGGATGAAACTTGATGGGAAAAATAAGCGCAAGTCCCAGATACATGATTGACATAATCGGAACTTATTTGCTCTCTTTGGGGTAGTTGGGAGGGGGGAGTAAGTCTTAAAAATTAGAAAAATGAGGTATTTTCAACTTACGAACGGGTGATCGGATCTCAATGAAATTTGATGTTTAGAAGGATATCGTGTCTTAGAGCTCTTATTTTAAATCCCGACCGGATCTGGTGATGGCGGCGGGGAGTTGGGAGGGGGAAACCTAAAACTTGGAAAACACTTAGAGTGGAGGGATCGGGATGAAACATGGTGGGAAAAATAAACACAAGTCCTAGATAGATGATTGACATAAACGGAACGGATCCGCTCTCTTTTGGGTAGTTGGGGGGGGGGGGGTTAATTCTGAAAAATTAGAAAAAATGAGGTATTTTTAACTTACGAATGGGTGATTGGATCTCCATGAAATTTGATTTTTAGAAGGATATCGTGGCTCAAAGCTCTTATTTTAAATCCTGACCGGATCTGGTGACATTGGGGGAAGTTTGGGGTGGGGAGACCTAAAATGATGGGAAACCCTTAGATTGGAAGGATTGGGATGAAACTTGGTTGGAAAAATAAGCAAAAGTCTTGCATACGTAATTTACATAATTGGAACGGATCCGCTCAATTGCGGGGGGGGGTAATTCTGAAAAATAAGAAAAATAACGTATTTTTAACTTACGAAGGAGTGATCGGATCTTCATGAAACTTCATATTTAGAAGGACCTCGTAACTCTGATATCTTATTTTAAATCTCAACCGGATCAAACGTAATTGGGGGGGGGGCAGTTGGGGGGACCGGAAATCTTAGAAAATACTTAAAGCGGTGAGATCAGGATGAAACTGGATGGGAAGAATAGAAACCTGTCTAAGATACGTGACTGACATAACTGGACCGGATCTGCTCTCTTTGGTGGAATTGGGAGGGGGGAGGTAATTTTGAAAATTGAGGTATTTGTAACTTACGAAAGGGTGACCAGATCTTAATGAAATTTGATATTTAGAAGGATCTTGTGCTATAAAGTTTAACTTTAGGTTCTGACCTTCTCACAAGTGCCAAATGAGCTCTTGGCTCTTCCGACCTCGTCCAAATGAGCTCTTGGCTCTTCCGACCTCGTACCATATGAGCTCTCGGCTCTTCCGACCTCGTCACAAGTGCCATATGAGCTCTTAGCTCTTGTTTTTATATTTTTTCGCTTTCTATCAAATGAGGATGCCAGGGGGCTAAAACCACAAGAAATTGTCTTTTACAGCCACAAATTCCAACTTCCACGCGGATTTGTGAAACCAATCTGGAGGAAAAGGGCAGCACTAAAGTGAAGCTTTCGAAAGTATTTCCAAGTAGTATTTTCAGTAGTATTTTTAAGTCTAAACATTTTGAGTATAAGGAGGTGTTATTAAAACAAACTTTGCTACAGGGTATCAAGGTCATACCGAAGAGTTCCAAGGTTAGACCCCTCTCCGACCCCCCTCCCCTCTTATATACTTTTCGTTACTAAACGGCTAAGATAACGAAAACAAACTTGGGTGATATACCCTGGGTGATATACCCAGCTGAATCGAAATCCGGGTATGACCCTGTACGCCGTTTCCTCATATTAAGGAAGTATCCTAATTATAATAAACACGTGCCAGAAATATAACTTATTTTGAGAAGTTAAAAGCACAGAGCAACTACTAATTATAAAAAAAAAGTAATTAATGACACATGATTAAATCAGGAGAATCGACCAACATTTGGGTGATTTCCAGTTGTAAAATAAATATGGGCGTCTGGCAACTCTGAAATGCAACAAATTTTAGACACACTAATTAGTGCATTGACAGTAAGATTTAGGGTCAAGTTACCTGAAAGGTTTATCGGGGCAACTGAACTTCAAAGTATTCCGCTTTAAAAGATGTACAAACCTAATTAATTAATATAAAAGTCTCATTCCCTATAAATTCTTAATATTAGTATTATATGTTAGTTGGCCTGTTCAATTGAGTGTAAATAATTAAAAAAAAAATGTTTGATGAAATGTTTGCATTTTTGTTTTCTTTTTTTCCTCTCTGTGTTTATTTACCTTATCTTGTATTAGAGTTTTGATAGATATGATTGTAATGTTTTCCCCTACGTTCATAGGCCATGGAGCCTTTCGTGGGGGTGTTTTGAGTAGGGCCAAAGGCGTGAGTGCAGCCAGATCGAAACGAATGCTCATGTGCAGGGGCCAGAGGTCCAAGCTGTCAGCCGTAGCGAGCGGAATGAGGCACTCAAAAGCCAAAAACAGGATTTTTGCTAATCAAGAGGCCAACGAAGCAGTTGTTTTTTGCTAATAATAAGTAAATAATTGACAATAATAATAATTATTAATGCTACATATTAATATACTACAATGATTAAATGATCAGTAAATCATTATCTTTAAAACATAGATATCTATGGCACCTGGCATGTGTGCCGGAAAGGGGCTTTCGGACCCACGCATAACCCAAAATTCACAAGTTTTATTTTTCATGAATTCCTTCATTATGTTCTACATTTACTCATGTAATTCATGTGTTTTTTATGAACATGTACCCCCCCCCCAGATAACTTTATAAGGAGCCGATTTTGAATCGACAAATAAAGCAGGTAATGCTGGGGAATCACGGAAATCCAATTGATCGGAGCCCTTCATTCCAATCTCCCAACGCTGCTAGAAAGCAGTAATAAGAAATTGAACTGCGAGAAGATCGCAGTTCAATCAGCATCGGATCGAGCATCGGATCGAGCAAAATTGACATAGATAGGCGGGATGCAGAATAGTCGTGAAAACAAAAAGACACCTAATAGTAGAATAAAAGGAGGATATTGGAGCACATGGAAGACGGATCTAATAGAAGATGTTAGGTAGAGGACATACTAAGAGATGGTAAGGATACACAGCTGGCAAAACATATGGTTAAGATCAAAAACTGTAGATTAGCCCATCCCCACTACTAAGCTTTCCTTTGGGCGTGAAGGCAATGGGCCTTTGTGTCTAAGCCTCAACTTAGTTCGGTGAGTTTGTTCATACTAACAACAGAACTGGACCTTCAGACCAGTCTCATAAAGGGAACCTCAGATTTTTCATTATGCCTTATAGTTTACATAGCTTAACAGATTTTACCTTAATGTCCCCTCCATTCGTAAACAGTTAAGCCACCCTAGCGGAGTGGATAGCACACCAGACCTACAATCCAATATACTTCCAGATGCACGTTCAAATCCTGGCTTTACCAAGACTCAAGTCCCGACTTGGGATGAGGTTCAGTGATGCGGTTTTACAAGTTCAGCCCCCTGGGGTGTAGAGGGGATTAGCCTTTGAAGCCTGAGCCTCGATCCAATTGAGTTCACCCCCCCCCCCCACACACACACACACGCAACGCAAATTACACATTAAAATTCGTAAACAATGTCCAGCGCATAAAACCCATATAAAAATCAATCTTTTAATACGAAAAAGCTGATGAAAAATTAATATCTTACCCAACATAGTTGAACAAGGGGTACCACAAGAAGAAAATTTGTTAGACGGTGAGAGAACAAGCCCTTAATTTTCAACCTCAAAAGATATCATACCCACGAACTTTGCCGTCTTCAATTTTTTTTCCTCTTTCTGGCAAATTTTAACAACTAACACCATAGACTCACTCAACATATCAAAACATGGTAATTGTTCAATTCTCGATGGGGGGAAAATTAAGAACAAGACGCTGGAGAAGTAGCTTGAGCTTATGCAACAGTACAACCAGATTGATGGCTTTGCGTTTCCTTATAAGATTCATGTGAGTTTAAGATCGTTCCAGACTCCATGAACTATATTCAGATGGAGAAGAGATATAAAATCCCTATATTCTATATACTTGAGTCACGACTTAAACGAACAGAATGATAGATAATTACTACATCTCAAATTAGGCAGTAGAATTAGAGTAGAACTTCTCCTGTCATATTGAAAAGCTGCATCGGCAAAAGAGCGTTCCTGCACATAAAGGGGGAAGTGTTTCCTCTAAGATTGGTCTGAAGATATCTTTGAAAAGTTGAGACCTAGAGGGGTAGTTTTTATATATTTTTCAACCCACCCCCTTCTCAAAGAGAAAATTTCCTGGTACCCCCTGTCTGGATATCAGACTTGTGTATGTCTAAGGAAACTAACAAAGGATATGAGGTTCGATTTATTTAAAGTTAGGAGAAAATAGCATTTTAAGTACATAACAATAGAAGGGTTAAATTCTATTATCATAACCCTATATCGAAAGTAAGACTTATAAGTAAGATATATTTTCCATCTATTCTGTCACTTCTGTCTTTTTCTTGTCTCACACTAAGCTAAAAGAAACTAGCGAAGAAACCGGTTTGTTCCGAAGTCTTACACAGCGAAAACTTGAGTGAGTGGTGTATAATACACGAGTTCCGAGATCCCCCCCCCTCCTACGGAAAATAAAAAAAACACAACTCATAAAATTCTCAAATTCAGACAGCCTTATTTTACAGGGAGGGGGTGGTATATTCCGTGAAGTATATCCCGAAACACCGGGGGAGAGGGGGGGGTAGACGCCTAGAACCATGTTTCCTATCCCTGGGTTATGAGTTTCTGAAACTCTGAATAAGCCCAATTCAAAACGTCTGAATTAGTCAGTCAAAATGTCAACACGAGTTATTTTTTAACGTTGGAACGTTCCAAGTTATAACTTTCATATAAGATTTGAAAAGTGTTATGGCCTCAGAAAAAGCAATGAGTCCCACCAATCCAGGTCAGAGACTAAGACATCTTCTCAAGTTTACATGAAGCTCTTAGGTCGGCTTATATCCAGACACCAACAAGTCCCTGGGACCTCCAGTTGAATTGTGGCCTTGTGCGGTCCTGGGCCCACCCTCGTCAGAACATGGTTTCCCATATTTGGCAATTCTCTACCAGCAAGGGATGACGTCCGGCACACGTAATCTCAAGCCTAATACCTCCAAATCATTATATGTTCATGTCTACTAATCAGAATCCAGTCAGTGCTGTGTCGTTTACTTCACCATGATTTTCTCGGGGGCGCCACTTCTCAAGTCACCTTTAGGTGCCGGTTCTGGTAAAGCAAACTCATGAAAAGGTCAACCCCGAAACCACTACGAGGCCACGCAGGCATGATTTCCCTTTCGGGAATAGGGGCAGAGGACTGAGCATATGGCAAAGCGGTAATTCCAAACCGTCTCACAACACTGGAACAGCTTTAAGCTTTTATGCTCAGCCTATCCTCTTCAGGCCATTCGTCAGGACGCTTTAAGCTCCATTTTCTGACGTCACAAATCGGTTGATCTTCAAAACATCTTCATTAAAGTTTTCTAGGACCTGTCTGGATACAACTTTAAAGCCGAATGGGAAATACCCATTTGCGGTATTCCAAAGCTGCACTCAGAAAAAAAAGTTTGTTGGCCCTTTGTAGCCGCAAATTCGACTTAGTGCTGTCAGCTTCTAACTGAGCTGGAACAATAAGTTCCTTGGCCCCATGACCCCTTTCTCCCTCACAGCAAAACGTTTAATCAGGGTAACAAACTTTAACCAGGGCAAGAAATCTTGAAAGAGTCATTGTCATGTGAAAGTTTTTTGGGTTCCTTTCCAGTCAAATATTTGGTTGGCCTGACTCCTAATAAAAAAATAAATAAAAGTAAATAAATAAATAAAAATGTTGACTGTTTGTAATTCTCAGGGGAATCAAATTTTATTTTCAACTTTTTTCTTGTGTATTTGGGGTCTTCATGGCCGAAAGACTAAGAGAATGTTAAGCCAATAAGAAAAAACTCATCAAAAATTATTTGCTTGGTTGTATTCTTTTCTATTTTTTCTTGCACACTGCTGTCCCCTTAGCCCAAGGACTTAAAGACAGAAGTTTGGACCTGATTGGAGAAAAATTGTTTTGACCTTTCCTGGGCCTTAATTTAGGGGGGACCATGCCCCCAGCAATTTTTTGTACACTTTTCACCTTGGCAAAGAATCAGCTGCTCTCTAAGTTTCAAACTGATCACGGACGTATAGTTCTTTTTTTGCCATTTCCAAGTCCCTCCCCTCCTAACAGAATATGTTTTCCCTGTTGGTCCAGATAATGTTTCCTGAGAGTATGGATAAATAGGTCAATAAAATAAAAGAGCCAATAGGACATGTGATACCAAATCCAACTATCAAAAATTTGCATAATTTATAGCCTTTGCCCCAGAGGCTGTGGGGTCATTTCATCTCTGGAGATATATTCGCTAGGCTTTTTGACTATCCTGAACAAAACCACATGCAAAAATTTTGATCCTATCTTGGAAGGTGAATTAAGAGGGGTTGTGTAGCAAAAAGGACATGGGAGGGGGCTAATTGCCCTCCAGTTACTTTTGACCCTCAAAAGAGCCCTATAACTTACAAGTTTCAATGGAATGAGCCCCCTCAAACGTTTTTACGATTACCCCTTCTACACGAAGGGGTTTCGGTAAAAAGAAAAATAAAGAAATAACACATTGAAGGCATATGACAGGGAAAAGGTGGGGATTAGCGTCAAAAATGATTATACATCTATAATTCGGAGAATAAGGAGAATAATTCGATCATTACTGTCATATGGTGGTGTAGTGGTCTGGGTAAACTGAACTCAAATTCGGGCAATCAGGATCCCTTCAATAAGGGTACAAAGACTTAACTACCAAACAATCAAAACAGCTTCAAACTTGACTGTCACGACATCCATGGAAATGTGTGTATGGCGATCGCCTATAGAAATTTTTTTATAAGGATGAGGCAATAGAAAGTAATATCAAGCTTAAGATTGTTGACCAATGGACTCAGAGAAAGCAGATACAGTGGATAAAAAGCAGCGTAGACCAATGCAACTCACTACTGCTTATGTGCGGGAAGCTACAGATGTAAAACGACAATACAGACACACTAATAAAATCAGCAACGTAATTTCAGATTGTGATAAGCACACAAAAATTATATGGAGCGGGAAATTGCACTGCTCACCAAATATCGCAAAAATCTGTTATACAGATTGATCGTTAAGGCCACGCAGGGAGTGGAGTAGTGACCTGCCCCTGATCTGAATTAGGATTTTGGAACCAGGCTAAAATGTATGGAATGGAATAAGTAGCTAATAGACTGGATGAATCAAAATGTGCCGGTAGGGAAATCATCTGGTAATCAAACATGCCTTAAGGCTCTTGAGAATATCCAGTTTAGACAAAAAAGCGAGCTGGATAGTACTAGGAAGTTTTAAACAGACTAGCATCCAATGGTAGGTCAAAAATAGCCGTATTACACTGATATGGACCCCAAGACATTCTGAGATCATAGGTGAAGAATTGGCAGATGAAGCAGCTAAAACAGGGGCCTCAATGACTTGTAATGGGTCCGGACTTTTCATTCACATCCCTTTGAATAGCTGGAAAGCGGCTATAAGGATATCGTGGAACAAAAGTGGCACAGAAAGGTAGGAAGCACAAAAACAAAGGAAATACTATGATTCCAATGTTTAATCCCACGTTGACCAAATATATTCTTCGACTTACAAGGTCTGAAAGACAAAGGGTTATTGAAGCCACTGCAGGATTTGGAAATTTTCAGAATAATCTCACATGAATTGGAAGAGTTCTTTCCCGTTTTACCAAAAATGTCAGACGACATGGAAACAAGAAGGCAATTAATAGGCAAAGGTCCGACCGGTATTAGACACCGACTGAGCCCATTCCACAAATTGGATGTTAGGCTAGAGGAGGATATAGTTACAGAGGGTGGTGTCGGACACCTGGCAAGATGTATCGTAAGGATGGAGGCATTACCTTTTGATCTCTAAACTATTTTTATTGTTTTTTATGGGGGGGGGGGGCTAAAGCAACGGGCCCTCGTGACCTGAGCTTCGACTCAGTCTGTTAAGTCTACCCATGGCTCTTCACTAAGTGTACCTTCAAGTGTTGTCTCTGATAAAACAAATATGAAAGTCCAGATAAAGCACCTGAACTGCGTTTGAAATCTGCCAGTATGTTATCAATTAGCCAAAAAATTCTCTTCCCTAGTTGCCAAGATACCGATTATTCTTTTCTTGGTCTTACTTGACTATTACCTTACTGATCGCTTGACTTATCATTTGATTGTGTTTTCAAAACAGTAAAATCACTTATTAGGAAACACAAACTCAAACTAGAGGAAAGCCAAATCCAAAACAAACAAAAATTAGGAATAATTAATTAGCAATATTAATAATAATATTGTTAATAATAAATAATATATATATATATATATATATATATATATATATATATATATATATATATATATATATATATATATATATATATATATATATATATATTAATTAATATAAAATTATATATAATTATTAATTAATTAAAAAATAATATATATTAATATTATATATTATTGTAAATAATAATAATATATATTATTATTGTTAATAATAATAATAAATAATAATACATAATTAATAATAAATAATAATATAACAATAATATAATTAATCATAATAGCAATAATTAATTGGCAAAAATTAATTAGCTTAAAACAAAAATTAGCAATAACTAAAAATAAAAACTACAAATAATAACTTACTGTTCATTGGGGGATCATTCAGAAAATTATCCATAGGATTACTTTCAACATTATTTGGTCCCATCATTGGATTCATTCCACCACCAGGTCCACACACATTAGGCTTAATATCAGGGCCACTAGACGTATTACCACTTTGACCACTAAGGGTTGCACAATTATTACTACCACTATTTTCACAGTTATTCATTGATTCACCACCGTTTGGTGTACTGGGTTCGTCTTTCACTGTTACGGACGGCACAGTAGTTCCAGCATTAGCCGCTAACGGATCAGGGGTTGGACATTCGGATTTGATATGAGGCTGAGTGCCACACGACGGCGTAGGAACACCATTGCTGCCATTTTTTTTCTCTTTTTTAGAATCCTTTATCATAGCGTCTGAAAAACAAGGAAGGATTATTTTCGAAGAACCAAGTTGGGCAAACATTTGCTGACACTTGAAATCTGAAAATCGGCAAACTGCCTTTTTATAGCAGAAACTGCGTTTTTTACAGTAAAAACTACAGTTTTACATCTTCCCGTCCAGGAAACACGAACTGAAATTTAACAACTTTTTAATACAAATTTTGCGAATTAGTGGTTTGGGGGTTTGCTTCCATGGAAAGTAAGCTCTCTTAATCCCTTAAAAAAACTGACTACTAGTGAACAGGCTATGGTGTTCACCCCTTCAGGTGCAATGGAGTTTGTGGGCCATCCCTTCTGTGCTTTGGTGCGCCCTTCCTGTTTACCTTCCCAAGATTTCTCCGTGTACCCAGTTAGAGCTGGGTCGACTCTGGTTGAGCTTACAGAATCGCGCCACGGATTCCCGTTTCAAACCAAATAACCAGACACCAAGACCCTTAATCCTTAAAAAAAAAACTGACTACTAGTGAACAGGCTGTGGTAGTTTAATTCCTTATTTTCCGATTTTAATTGCCTATCTAAAGACCACTGGCAGTTGATTTCTGTATTTTAATGTCCCCTCCAAATATTTATTTTAAGCAAGAGAATTTTCTTCACTAGCTATATTCACCACCAAAAAAAAAAAAAAAAAGGTAAAAATGAAAAGAATAAGGCATTGGACTTTAGCTGCGGTGCTGATCTCCGTTTCATGGCCCGTCGGCCAGAAAGTACAATGAAGGTTGTGGGCCAGCCATTCTGTGCTTTGGTACGCCCTTCCTGTTTACCTTCCCAAGATTTCTCCGTATACCCAGTTAGAGCAGGGTTGACTCTGATTGAGCTTATAGAGTCGCACCACTTGTTCCTGTTTCAAACCAAATAGCCAGACACCAAGACTCGAACTCGTGTTTTCACGAAAATGTACTTCAAGTAGAGCGTGATAACCAATCGGCTCAATCTAATACAAGCTTCTAAAAAAAGGTAAAACCTATTAAGAGTTTTCAGATAGCAAACTGGAGGAATTTGCATTATTTTAGGCAACGTAAATTTAACGCAAGAACCTATAAACATTGAGGCGTATATGGCCCAAAAATCCACTGAGGCAGGATAGAAGAGAAACAACGAATACCTGTAAAGCAGTCAAGAGAATGGTTGAAGAAACCTTTAGGGACTTTCACTCCCCTCCGCCTGGTATAGGTTTCAGAGCCCAGCTTGTAAGTTACAAATACCTCATTTTTCTAATTTTTCCGAATTACTACCCCCCCCCCCCCAACTCCACCAAAGAGAGCGGATCCGGTCCGGTTATGTCAGTCACCTATCTTGGACTTGAGTTTACTCTTTCCACCAAGTTTCATCCTGATCTCTCCGCTTTAAGCGTTTTCCAAGATTTCCGGTCCCCCCTCTAATGACACTGGATCCGGTAGGGATTTAAAATAAGAGATCCGAGTTTCGAGGTCCTTCTAAATATGAAATTTGATTAAGATCCGATAATTTCTTCGTAAGTTAAAAATACCTAATTTTTTTAATGTTTTAGAATTAACCCTTCTCCCCAAATTCCCCCAAAGAGAGCGGATCCGTTCCGGTTATGTCAATCACGTATCTAGGACTTATACTTATTTTCCCCACCAAGTTTCATCCCGATCCCTCCACTCTAAGCGTTTTCCAAGATTTTAGGTTCCCCCCCCCCCAACTTCCCCTTCACCAGATCCGGTCGGGATTTAAAATAAGAGCTCTGAGACACAATATTCTTCTAAACATCAAATTTCATTAAGATCCGATCACTCCTTCATAAGTTAAAAATACCTCATTTTATTTAATTTTTCAGATTAACCCTCCTCCCCCAACTCCTCCAAAGAGAGCGAATCCGTTCCGGTTATTTCAATCACGTATCTAGGACTTATGATTATTTTTACCACCAAGTTTCATCCCGATCCCTCAACTCTAAGTGTTTTCCGAGATTTTAGGTTTCCTCTCCTCAATTCCCCCCAATGTCACCGGATCCAGTTGGGATCTAAAATAAGAGCTCGGAGACACGATATTCTTCCAAACTTCAAATTTCATTAAGATCCGATCACTCCTTCGTAAGTTATAAATAACTCCTTTTTGTAATTTTCAGAATTAACCCCCCCCCTCAACTCCCCCAAACAGAGCAGATCCGTTTTGGTTATTTCAATTACGTATCTAGGACTTCTGTTTATTTTTCCCACCAAGTTTCATCCCGATCCCTCCATTCTAAGCGTTTTCCAAGATTTTTGGTCCCCCCCCAACTCCCCCCAATGTCACCGGATCTAGTTGGGATTTAAAATAAGAGCTCTGAGATACGATATCCTTCCAAACATCAGATGTCATTAAGATCCCATCACATGTTCGTAAGTTAAAATACTTTATTTTTCTATTTTTCCGAATTAACCGATCCTCCACTCCCCCCCCCCAAACGGTCAAATCGCGAAAACGACTATTTCTAATTTAATCTGGTCCGGTCCCTGATACGCCTACCGAATTTCATGGTCCTAGCTTACTTGGAAGTGCCTAAAGTAGCAAAACCAGGACAGACAGACAGACAGACCGACACAATTAACGATTGCTATATGTCACTTGGTTAATACCAAGTGCGATAAAAAAAAAAAAAAAAAAAAAAAAAAAAACTATTGTCAATCTTCAATTCTCAAATTTTTATTCCAGGTTCAACCAGTTTCCTCCTGCCTTTTTCCTTGCTTCTTGAATTTTCTTACTAACAAGAACAGTTTTGATGGTTGGAAACCTGTTGCTATAGGACCTAGGGTCAGCCTGGCCAAACACAAGCACGCATAAAGTTCCTAGATTGAGAGATGGATTGGACAATGCAACTGCAAGAGACTCTAAAAAATCCTTAAAATCAGTTGGAGAAACCGTGTCAGCAACAACGAGATCCCTACCGGCAAAGGCCAGCCAGATATCGCAACCGTTGTACAGCAGCGTAGATGGCAATACCTTTTAAACATCCTCCCCATGCCAGATTAAACTTCAAAAATACTCCTCCACTCAGACCGGAAGGCACCTGTTGCCGAGGAAGGCCAAAGAACACGCTCGGCAAGGCGTATGAGCGTGACAGAAGAGCCCTCCAGACGAGTTTTATTCCAGAGTAGGAATACATATACGCAGAGGTTCACATGAGGGAAGATTGGAGGCTACTGACCGACGCCCTGTGTGCCTCCAGAGGCACTAGAGTAACTAAGGTCTAAGGATCAGGCTAAAGAATCACATATAGGCTTATATATCTTATGCTGACAGAAAAAACAGGAAGAAACAAAAATGTCACAGCAAGGCTTGTTACATCAACAAGTCTGACATGGCAAGAAGATTAAGGCTTGTAACTCCTCGGCCAGCAAATGCCTGAGAAGGGAGGCACATTCTAGCAATGAGATTCCAAAACTGCTGACCACTTATGCTTGGCTTTTTTAAAGCAAAATAGGACTGTGACTGTCAGAAGACAATTAATAGATCTTGAAGATGAACAAAGTCTAGACATCTGAAAGTTTTGAAGTTTCCACAGACACTAAGATGAGTTTAATGGCTTGGGCTTGATTAAAACTCAAATAATAACTACCTGGATTCAATTTCAACTTGGGCTAATCACAGCCTTTGGTTTCATGACCAAAATGGGTTATGAGCCATCAGCTAGTCCATAGTATCCTGTTAGATGAGCTCAGAAACAGAGATGGGGGGGGGGAGACATTGACAGACTAAGCATCTGCGCTGCTCAAGTTGAGTCGAAAGTTTCCACAGTTTGAGATGCAGTGAGCCCTGCTAGCAACAAGAACAAAGGCAGACTTGACAAGTAGCTCTATTTATTTTTCTTATAGGATTGAGACAATATAGCTTAATCAGTCTGAAAAATATCCAAGTTTCCATAGGCACCCAGCAAAGTTTAAAATGCCTGGCCTTCAGTCCCTTGTTTTTTTTTTTTTTTTACCAAGTCCCAAGCCTCAAAAAAATTGTGAAGCGTTGTCCCACATCTTAATTGCCTAAACAAACCTTCCTTGTGAGAGCAACTGGCCCTTATATAAGTGAAAAAAAAATGCCCAAACTAAACATTCCTTGTAAAAGCAACTGGCCCTTATATAAGTAAAAAACTAGACCTACGTTGCCTGGGCAACGTGAAGTGTTGCGGCAACCTTTGTCCGGCTTTGCCGATTAAAGTGTTGCGAGAGCAACACTTTGGTTTTGTTTCTTCGCTATCGGTTAAATGCTGAAGTTGTCAAAACTATCAAAGCTTTCAAAACGGCATATTCAAAGAAGAACACAATCAGTAATCACATGATCAAATTCTTCAGCGTTGAAAAAACAACAGCAAAAGAATATCGGAAAAAGGGACTAAATTGAGTTTGCAGCCAGTTGAACTTTATCCTTTTCAATCGTAGACATCGTGACGGATGGAAACTTGGAACATCATCTTATATAATCTAGTTGGTATTATAAAGCTATCCGTAACTTTTCAGGATCAAATACCATAGATGTGCACCAATTTGCACAAATTTGTAGCCCCTCATGAACCTCCTCTAGCAACCCATTTTTGCTTACAAGTCCCTCTTCCGTGAGAGACAAAGAATAACACAATCAGTAATCAGATGATCAAAGGCTATTCCTCAGGGTTGAAAAAAAAAAAAAATATTGGAAGAAGGGACTAAATTGACTTTGCAGCCAGTTGAACTTTATCCTTTGCACACCATAGGCTCTGGCTCGAGGACAAGCAAAAACCATCCTTTTTGGCCCCAGGCAAGAGTCGTACGGAGCTTTCCAAAATATAATGTCATATTCATCAATCCGGCCCGAGGTCCACACTAACAGCCGATTATTACTTACTAGGCCCCTAAATGTCACTTTGCAGCCGGTTGAACTTTATCCTTTTCAATCGTAGACATCGTGACGGATGGAAACTTGGAACATTATCTTATGTAATCTAGTTGGTATTATAAAGCTATCTGTAACTTTTCAGGATCAAAATACCATCAGTGACCCATAAATTTCCTGTAATGACTCGCCATCCAGGATCGCTTATTATTGGATGGCGAGTCATTACAGGAAATTTATGGGTCCCTGATTCCATAGATGTGTACCAATTTGCACAAATTTGTAGCCCCTCGTGAGCCTCCTCTAGCAACCGATTCTTACTTACAAGTCCCTCTCCCGGGATATACATCCAAGTTCACCGGAAACAAATAATGGGTACACCAACTAGCAAAAGTTCCAAACCCCTTGTCGCTGAAGTCATTGTAGCCTAACAGCCGATTATTACTTACAACTCCCCTACATGTCTTACAATCGGGAACCAAGTTGTTCTTACCATCAATTACACCAGAAACAGATAATAGGTACACCAATCAGCAAAAGTTGCAAACCCCTCATTGCCAAAGATGATTATAAGCTAATAATCGACTGTTGCTTGGAAGTCCCCTACATATCTCACAATTGGTATCGGCCTATTTTTGGTTCAAGTGTGTACCTTACCACTGAAGTTGTCAACCCCTTGAAACTTTCAAACTGGTGTATGTCATGAAGGAATTTTTGTAACAAAAAATGGATGACATATACTTTGATCAGCTCATCAAGGTCTATCGATTGTCATTGAAAAAAAAATTCTATCTGTCTTAGTTCAAAAGTTGACTTTTTTGCCGGAGGCCAACTTTCTAACACCACCACTTAGAAAGGAGCAAAGGATAAGCTCTAATTTCTTTAGCAATGAGAGAACTTTTAAAGTTTAAGAGGTATATCTGATACCATTTCTCTATTGCAATCCCAAGTAGAAAAAAAAAGAATGGTAAAGTCAGCTGAAATCACGAACAGAAATGGCTATAAACAATAGATGGCAGCACTTTCGGACCCGTGGGAAAATCGCACTTTTTTGTTTCTGTAAATTTTTCTATTTATCACTCAAAGAAGATATATTAGCTGTGGGGCCGGGGAACTACCGCATATATTTAACACTTATAGATTTTAGTCCATCTTCAATTTGAAACTGGTGCCTGCCTGCTTGCCTGCTAGAACGGAGCTTTCCACTCGAAAGCAGAAACATGGTTTGATGAAACGAAAGCTTGGCTGCACAACTTCAGATACTCCTCTCTGACATAGGCTATATAACTCCACTTCACTTCGCACACCATAGGCTCTGGCTCGAGGACAAGCAAAAACCATCCTTTTTGGCCCCAGGCAAGAGTTCTACGGAGCTTTCCAAAATGTAATGTCATATTCATCAATCCGGCCTGAGGTCCACACTTTCCGTAAAAACCGCACAGGTTAGACCCTTACCAGTTTCCAGGAATAAGCTGAGATCGGCGGCATAGGAAAAAAAAAAAAAAAAAAAAAAAACGGGACAAAACCAAAGTGTTGCTCTCGCAACACAATAAATAAAAAAAAAAAAAAAACTAACAGAAGTCAAGTGAAAACACATTTGAAAAATGTGTTTAATTAATTAAAAACACAAGTGAAACACAGAAGTCATTTAAGTTATTGCACCTAAAATTGTATCTAGTGCTGCGAGACATTTCAGAAGAGATTAAAATAGAGCTTCCAACTTTTAATGCAGCTAGCAAAAAAAAAAACAAATTGCATGATTCACATACAAAAACAAACACATACTTGTAGAAAAAAACCAGGGGATATAATTTTAGCCTACAAAATTGTATTAGAAGGACATTCTTTCTGCTCTTCTTGCCCATCCCTTGTACCATTTGACTGGAGGAAATTCACTGTATCTGCTGAGCCAACAAACACTTTCAAGTGCAACATAGACAGTTTATGGCTACACCAAGAGTTTCAGTACAACTTGGAGGCATCCAAATCCTCAACTAGAAGATGACAAGTAACCAGACAATCAGCAAAAGTCAACATAGAGCTTAACAAGGATAGAAATCCTTATTTGAGGTAATTGATTGACAAGAACCATGCAGCATCAACACAACAAAGGTTTCCATGTTAAAAGAAACACATATTTTAAGAGTAAGCATATTTAGTGACAAACCTACCTGTTGAAGAAACCGGTAATGACTGTGGAGGAGTTTTAGATGGAGAGTCTAATAGACTAAGGTCATCAGAAGGTAAAGAAGAAAGTTCACTTAGCATTTCATCAGTTACAAATTCATCTATATCACTAAAATCATCATTCAAAACACAGGATTCATCACTTTTCTGATCACTTTCGGAGTAGTACCTTAAAACAGAGCTCAGTGGAACTGCTGCAGGATATTCATCTTCTTTGTGTCTTTCAGATAAGTCAATATCTGGAACAGAAAAGCAAAGTTAATTTACATCCATTAATGTTTACAAAATAATAAAAACTGCTATCTATAACAAATGTACATATTCAATTCTAAAAGTTTAGGCAAAACGCGAACAAAACTATAAATATGAGCATAAAATTAGCAACCTAAAATGTCTCTTTTTGTTCTATCATACCTCCTATGCTGAAAAGCTGCTATTCTTAACCTTTACCAAAGATTTCATAGTTCTGAGCAATTCACAATAGTTCCACGACATTCATTGTAAGAGCAAAATTGTTAAATTGCCCAAAGTTAGGGCCCGGTCAAAAGAGATTTAAAAATCTTAGAAGATTTATTCCTGAAGTTCTTTGCCTTTCCCTTAGAATAGCAGAATTGGATTGCCTTTTCTACTCCAGCAGATTGTTCAAGATTGACCTTTTATTTACTTGTTAATCAAATGTTAATATGTACTTGTTAATACAACCCACTGGTCTTCACTGGTCTGGCACCTGAATCTGCCAATGAAAACTAATCTTTTGTTGCTCCAAAGTAGCAACACTGATGTGTCACTACTTTTGCACAACTAGAGAAGATGCAAAGAGGTCTGAGCGGTTGTAGTAATGAGCTGTACCTTTTGCTCATTTTAGGAAAGAAGTGATAGTGAAATAACAACCCTCTGAAAAAAGCTAATATACTTATGTAGGATCGTTGTAGGGACATTGTAATTCGCAATTACTCTCTTATGAAAATAACAAGTTGCAAACGGTCGTAATTACTAGTTATTTACTACCAGTTACTAAAGTAAAAAGGTCTGAATACGCTCTTAAAATCTGCCAATGATCGGAAGAACTAGTAGTATGTTCAGACCCAGAACTACGATAGTTGCCTTGACTACAGTGATTTCAACCATTGTTCTGTCAAAGTCCCTGTGTCGAAATTAGGGTGGCAGTTTCTCACACTTTCGTGTTTTTGGTCATATTTTTTACCTTATTTTACTTGAATAATAGCCATCTTAAGGAAAAATCAGTTTTGCAAAATGTTAATAGAAAAGCATCAAATTAGATTATTCAAGTTCAAGGGTTCAACCCGATGTAAAATAACCCGATGTAAATAACATCGGGTTTTATACACCAGGAACATACCTAGGAACTTTTGGGGCCTAAGTCCATCAAAACAACAAAAATAGGCCTAACTTGTAAAAGCTGAGATGTAAATAACATCGGGTTTTATACACCAGGAACATACCTAGGAACTTTTGGGGCCTAAGTCCATCAAAACGACAAAAAATAGGCCTAATTTGTAAAAGCTGAGATGTAAATAACATCGGGTTTTATACACCAGGAACATACCTAGGAACTTTTGGGGCCTAAGTCCATCAAAACAACAAAAAATAGGCCTAACTTGTAAAAGCTGAGATGTAAATAAAATCGGGTTTTATACACCAGGAACATACCTAGGAACTTCTGGGGCATAAATCCATCAAAGCAGCAAAAAATAAGTCAAACTGCTCACTGGCATTTTTCTCTGTAGCTTCTGCTTTGATTCTGCCATCCGGTTTGTTATCAAACTATCCAACTATCAAGTGGCAAATCAAATTGGATAAAAATATCAGAAAGAATTTGGATTAGCTGTCTTAGCAGCCTACATATGGACGCAAAAGCAACCATTCGTCTTTTTTCTAATATTGGATTAACCCTGAATGTTGATAAATGCGAGTATCTGGGATTCAACGTAAAATCACCAGCTACAGTTTTTGCACTACCTTGTGGATATTATTCTATTCGATGTGTGATTGTTATTAGGCTTGCTATCCATATTTGTAGTACGCTCTCTTGGCTCCGTGTAAAAGCTATTGTCGACATTAAAAAAAAACTTCAGATGGGCTACGGAAAAGTCGTTGCTAATCGTGGTCGTTGCTCACGTCGAGCACTCACCTGTCTATATAGTAAATTTTGTAGCCACTCTGTCTTGTTTATGTCTGGTATTTATCCTCTGCTCCAGAAAAAGCAACTAAAATCAGTTCGAGTGATGTATTTTCGGTACCTAAAGTACCTACTTTATTTGCCTCGTTCTTACCGTAATCATGCCATTGTTAGTAAATACAGTGCTACGGATATTACTGAGTCATAGGAAAGATTAAATACTGTTTTAGCTGATAATGTTATTTTTCTTTAGGCTGTTTCCCCCCGCTAATCAGGTTGTTTTACTATTAGTGATTTTGCATTATATTGTGTGTTTTGAAGTTTGTTTATGTTTTTTTTATGGCACTTGGTATTGAACAAGTGACATATAGCGATCGCAATTTCTGTCGATATGTCCTGATTTTGCTAGTTGGGGTACTTCTAGATAAGCAGGTGTATCAGGGACCAGAGCAGATTAAATTAAAAATAGTTGTTTCCCCAATTCGGGCATCTGGGGGAGAATGGAGGAACGGTTAACTTGGAAAAATTAGAAAAAATGAGGTATTTTTAACTTATAAACGAGTGATCAGATTTGGAAAACGTGAAAATTGAGGTATGTTTATCTGTAGCGCTTAGAGTGGAGGAATCGGGATGAAACTAGGTGGTAAAAATAAGCACAAGCCGTAGATACGTGATTGACATAACCAGAACTGATCCGCTCTTTTTGGGGGAGTTGGGGGGGGGGATTAATTTTGAAAAATAAAAAAAATGAGGTATTTTTAACTTACGAAGGAGTGACCGCATCTTAATGAAATTTCATATTTAGAAGAATATCGTAGCTCAATCCCTTATTTTAAATCCCGATCGGATCCAGTGTCATTGGGGGAGCTGGAGGGGGGAACTGGAAATCTTGGAAAACACTTAGAGTGGAGAGATCAGGATGAAACTTAGTGGAACAAATAAACACAAGTCTTAGATACGTGATTGACATAACTGGACCAGATCCGCTCTCTTTTGGGGGGGGGGGGTGGAGGGGTTGGAACTAATTCAGTAATTTGCAAAAATTAAAAAATAAGGTATTTTTAACTTACGAACGGGTGATTGGATCCTAATGAAATTTGATAGAAGGACATCGTGTCTCAGAGCTCTTATTTTAAATCGTGACCGGATTGTGTTACATTTGGGGGGGAGTTGGAGGAAAAAACTGAAATCTTGGAAAACGCTTAGAGTGGAGAGATCGTGATGATATTTGGTGGGAAGAATAAGCACAAGTCCTAGTTACGTTATTGACATAACCAGACTTGATTGGCTCTCTTTGGGGGAGTCAGGGAGGGGGGGGGGGGTAAACTAGAAAAAAATAGAAAAAATAATGATTAGAAAAATGAGATTTGGAAAACGTGAAAATTGAGTATCTCCATTTTACGATTAGGTGATCGGATCTTACTGAAACTTGATATATAGAAAGATCTTATATCTCAGATAATCCATTTTCAATTCAAATCGGATCCAGGGACATAGGCGGTTGGAGGGGGAAACAGAAATCTTGGAAACTGGAAATCTTGGAAAAAGCTTAGAGTAGAGAGATCAGGATAAACTGGAAGGGAATAATAAGAACAAGTTCTAGATATGTGATTGACATAACTGGACTGGATCTGCTCTCTTTGGGGAAGTTGGGGGATTTCCAGTGCTTTGGCGAGCTCGATGCTTCTGGACACGTTAGGACGATGAAAATTGGTAGGCGTGTCAGGGAGCTGCACAAATTGACTTTATGACAGTCGTTTCCCCGATTCGACCATCTGGAGGGCTAGAGGGAGAGGAAAACTTGAAAAAACTGAGGTATTTTAACTTACAAATGGGGGATTGAATTTTAATAAAATTTGATATGCAGAAGTACCTTATATCCAGAGCTCTTATTTTAAATTCTCCCCACATCCAGTGATACTGGGGGGAGTTGGATGGTGGAGCGGGAAATCTTGGGAAACGCTTAGAGTGGAGAGGTCGGGATGAAACCTGGTGGAAAGAATTATCACAAATCCTAGATACGTGATTAACACAGCCGTACTGAATCCACTCTCTTTGGAGAGGGGGGAGGGGGTTAGGGGGTGTTAAGTCGGAAAAATTCGAAAAATTTTTTAACTTACGAACAGGTAACTGGATCTAATTAAAATTTGATATTTAGAAGGAAATTATGTCCCAGGGCTCTTATCTGAAATCCCGACCAGATCTGGTGACATTGGGGGAGCTGTAGGGGGAAACCGGAAAGCTTTGAAAACGCTTAGAGTGGAGAGATCATGATGAAACTTGGTGGGTAGAATAAGCAAATGTCGTAGATATGTGATTTATGTAACCAGACTGGATCTGCTTTCTTTGGGGGAGTTAGGGGGTCCAGTGCTTTGGTGAGTTCGGTGCTTCTGGACGTGCTAGGACGATAAAAATAGATAGCCGTGTCAGGGACATGCACAAATTGACTTGATATAGTCATTTCCCTGATTCGACCATCTGGGGTGCTGAAGGGAGTGTAAAAATTAGAAAAAATGAGGTATTTCTAACTTACGAATGGGTGATCGGATTTTAATGAATTATGATATTTAGAAGGACCTCGTGTCTCAGAGCTCTTATTTTAAATCCCGACCAGCATTAAGCCTCTAATTTTTCCTTTTAAATCAATTTATTGATTCTTATAATTTTGCTAGAGGTCATGTTATATGAGCTCTTGGCTCTTCTGACCTCGTCACAAGTGCCATATGAGCTCTTAGCTTTTGTTTTTTCTAGTACTCCACTTGTGTTTGTTGTTTTGTAGCGGGTTAAAAATAAATTATTATTTATTATTCAAGTGTTGGCACCACTTTTCGCAATATTGGCCGACGGCCATACACGATACTAGGATTGGACGATAGCTTTACTCTCGATATTTTGGATCAGGTTTCTGCTTAGTCTACCTGATTAACTCTTTACTTTGTTTAATTTCAGTAACAGAAATTGTAATTAAAGAGTATTTTGCATAATTTATTTTTAAACTTTGATTACTTGAATGGATATCATGAAACCCCAGACATGAAGTTATTCCGGCTCAAAAGGAGAGAAAAATAATTTACTGACTGGTTTTGCCAATTAAAAAAAGGGAACATTTCAATGTTTATCCGAGAGGTCAGTTCCATATTTCAGTGATCAACTGACCAGCTCTTGAAAACACTCTAAGAAGGGATGTCTCTTGTGCAAACGAACAGTAAATATATTTCTTACACCTCATGTAACGAGATTTTAGTGGATCAGGTTTTTTGGGAACTTTTGAGTCTCTATCAAAATCTGTAGAACCGTGATATATTAATCGGCACTTCCTTGTACCGATATGTAGAATATAGAACACACGTAACCTAAACAAACCTGTTCTAACATAACCCAACCCGAAATATAAACTAAATATTTAATTGAAATATAGCTACAATGTATTTTCCCACTGAGCCGAAGCTAATTGTCTGGCATAAAGGCAATGAAAAGCAGTTTTTGTCTCATATTCGCAATACAATTTCTCGCTTGTGTTCTATATAACAAGAAAGTACCGATTCAACTGCTGACGAAGCATGGAATTGGAAAGCCTGGGATTGACCGCTAAAACTTCGTCGTGTGCACCCAAAAATTGGTTTAATTCTATTGTGACTAAATCACAGGGACTTTCATGGCACTTGCATCCACTGAGGAACCTATCAAGGTCAAGTATATATCTCTTGATGTTTTACTCTCAACTTGGAGAGGGTCGTTAGGTAACATATGAATTTTCTTCAAACGCAGATCAATGTATGTGGTAATCGTGACGGGTATGACCTGATCAGGCTTACAAACCTAGAGGGTATTTTAGTCAGCAACGCTTTTAGAAGTTACTCAGCCACATTTGAGAGTCGTGACTAAACGTAGTTTGCGTTTGAGAGCAGACTGTACCAATGTAAGAGCACAAATATGGATGCTATGTATCAGTACGTATGAGTCAATGGAATAAATACATTATTCTTCTTCTCTTGGCCATTTGTGAAATAATTTTGCTACTACCTCTATCAACAGCTCACTGCATCCCCAAACCACCTGATGCAAACACTTCTAGGCACGCTCCTTCTCCACCCTGATATAATGGAGCGGCACAAGGATGATATTTGACCATCTCTCATGCCTCATCCGTAGGACAATATCAACTTTTCTATTATCATAGCAGTAGAAAGCAGGATTGAAACACATTTTTCCTACAGTTTACTGTTTGAGATACCGTCAGACAGCCTGGTACTTAAAACAACCCTTTGGCAATTTCTTCTTAAAGTATCAAGCAAATCGTCTTTCGACGTAAACAGTCTTTCGGAGCACCCATACTAAAGAACCATACTTAACCACTGTCATCAGTGGAGTTTCCAATAGTATATTCTTGGTTTGTAGACTTATCTTTACATTTTTCCAAACTTTTTCTACCTGTGAAAAGAACACCCTTGCCCTTGGCCTCGGCTATTCTACTTTTAACATTTCCACTGCACCAACCGTCTTTACTAATAATACTACCTAGGTGAGTGAAGATGTCTATTTGATCGACCTTCTTTTTATCCATCGTCATCTATTCACTCTCACTTATTCCTAGCCTTAGTGACTTGGTCTTCTTGACATTAATTTGCAAACATATTCCTGCGCACTAAGCTCTGAATGCATAAAAAAAACATTCATTTTGCGAACGTTTTCATCCAGGATGCTCAAATCATCAGCATAATCTAACTCCAAGAGATTTTTACATCCCCATTTGATTTCCTGTTCTTCTTTTGTCTTTGCTGAGCTCCTTACGACAAAGCTCATCAATATGAACCCCCACACTGCTTAACTCCGGATACGATGCAAAACCAATTACTAACCCCAGTCCCTGCTTTAACTGCAGCAATCTTTTTTTCATGCATAACAATAATTACTTTTTATTTATTTATATGGTATAAAATACAAGAATAAGACCTTCCCTAAAGGAGTTAGATGAATCAGGTACTTATCATTTATATTCATCTCATAATGAGAATTGGTCGACCCACCCTCTCCCTTTCCTAAAACCACACTGTTCTTTTCATAAGATTTGACCTACAAAATCTCTAAGTCTAAAAAATGTCATCAAGTAATTTGCTTCTTTCAGATATCAAGCTGATATTTCAATAACTACCACACTCACTCTTATCACCGTTCTTATAGAGTGATTTAATTACTGTTTTTCTAAAATGGCTAGGTACTGCCCCCTTTTCAAAACTATATTCATAATCTTCTGTAATTTATCTCTAGCTTCACAACCACCATATCTTAAATACCCATTTACCACACTATCAGCATCCGGAGAATAATTATTTTTTATTCCTTTTAAGAGCCAATTGTCACTAATACAAGATAAATCTTGCATCAGCTCTAAAGTGTCCAAAACTTGTTTATTCTTTTCCACATCTTTCCTTTTAACTATCTTGATTTAGCACATTATCAGAATGCTCTGAAAAGCCCTCTTTAGTACTTTTCTTGTCATTAGTTGTGGCACCGTTCCTATCTTTAACTGTGACAAGTCCAGATTGCCTATTCCTTCCCAATTTTTTGATATTACAGTACAGTATTTTACTAGTATGCAGTCTGGTTACATCTTCCAGAAATTCCGCAATTTTATCCATGGCCTTCATTTCACACCCCCCTTTATTCACATTCTAATATTTTCACATTTTATTTTTTTCATGGCCTTCATTTCACAACCCCTTCATTCACATTTTGATGCTTTCTGCTTTCTTTCTTTACATACCTTTTATTTTCATATAAATTTATCACTTAAAAAGTTCTTGTACAAATCTCTCCTCTTCATTAACCATTAAACATTTGTTGATAACTTTCCTATCTAATGCAGCATCAGCGACTTTAAAAACTATTTCCCTAAAATTGTCCCAATTATCGTCTATATTGTAAATTTTAGACTATCCAGTTTGGTATTTTACGGTTCCAAAAAATTTTCTCTCAAATTCTCATCCTGGAATCTACAAACGTCATAGCTTCTCCCCTTCCTGAACTAGATGGTGAACTAGACACTACTAAATGGTGGTCTTTACTTTAAACGTCAATAAAAGTATTCCTTTATACCCCAGTATCTTGTACCACTCATGCCAGTCTTTGGTTTAAAAGTACTTTTAAAGATTTTGTAAAAACATTTTGTACCTGCTATAAGCATACCCTAGAATTGATTTTGGATGGTACATATACTGTCAAAATGCCAGAAAAAAGATAAATTAAGAAAGTATATTTTTGGCCTCTAACAGGTAATAGGCTGATAGCTTAGCATCAAAAAAGATTTGTGTTAGACCAACACTGACGAATCAATTTATTTCAGGGCAGGGACAGAAGGAGGGCCCAAAGGCCCTACTCTACGTAGATACCTAGTACCTAACTAAAGCTGAACCTTTCTTTTGTTTATAGGTATCCTCTAGATGTCTTTTACTGGAAGGTGATTTAAAAGCTACTGTTTTTGCCAGGGCTGTCTTTTAAAAGTCCAAACTGTTATATATAGCATACAAAATGCTTCAAATAGGTAGGTCTATTGAATACTCGATAGAAGGAATTGAAGTTTTTTATGCGGGATTTTGCAGCATGTGTGGCAAAGATTCTAAAGAGGTAGGGTGAGCTATAAGGACATTCAGGCGGAAAACCATAAGTTGCTACAAACCACAAGTAGCCTACGCGATGGCTTACCCTAGAATTACCAGTCGGGAGTCCTAGAGGAGTGGAATCCACTCTAGGGCGTTGAACCCACTCCTGAGTTGTCCTAATTTTTTTGGTAAATCTGTGCTCAAAAATTAGTAAGAAGATATATCACATGGTTTGACGTTGAAAAATCCACTTTGGCCCTAATGCTGCCTTATCAAGATATCTGGGGACCCTTGTGCTTCTGTCTCAACGGTTTCCAAATATACTGGCTTCAGAGGTTTCATGAAAAATATGCAATTCAATCGAAAAGTCGTCCAAGCTCCCAAAAACGAAACAAGGTATTATGGTGATAGTCGGGGAGGAATATTTAGAGGGATTGACCTATTTTTGGTGTTCCATAAATAAAAATTCTTTAAAATCTAGACATATTGTTTAAAGAGCTGTGTAACTGTCGGCTTAATTTATGTGCTTTACCACATTCAAGCGTATTTGGCGAACGAAATTTTTCCAGGTTCAAAAACCAAAAAAACCAAACTCAGAAACAAACTGCTGAATCAAATAGTGCAGGACTTGTATACTCCAAGCAGAGCCGTTCCTAGGGTTGGTGATGTCCGGGGTAAATTTAATTAAAGCACCCCTCCCGACTCAAATAAGGCAAAATAAGCCAAATGAAAGTGAACAGTTTGAGCAAAGTGGGCAGCCTCCCAGCTGGGGTGCCTGAGGTAGCTGCTGCAGTGTTTGCTGCAGCTGTTGTAGCATGGGGCAACAGCTGACGCAGTTGCCCCATTCTCTTTAGAACGGCTCTGACTCCAAGTACTAAATTCATCAGTTAAACAGTTATTCTCTTTAACGTTTGTTCTTGGTTGGCCAAAAAACAAATAAAAAGTTACTTTTCTTAGTTTTTTTTTTGTTCCAGGTCATACAAAATAAGCTACAGCTTGAGCCTGAGAATTTGTTCGGATCCTGGACTACGGTAGTTGACTCGACTTACTGTAAAGCCAACAATAGAAAACTTCGGTTAAAGTTCTGAACTATAGAAGATAGAACGATCAAAGTTAATAATTAATAGTAATAATGTAATATAATCACTATTATTAAAGCTTATTAATACATTATAATTAATACTATATTATTATTGCTAATATTGTCAATGTTTTATAGTTAACAATATAGTAATAATATTTATAATTATTAATATAGTACGGGAAAAGTCAGCTAGAGTTCGAGGGCAAATAGTAAGATTAGCTGTGAATAGGGCAGGGGGAACCATTGAGGTTGACTGTAGTCCAACTATAATCAGCTAAAGTTCAAGGTCCGCACACATCTAGAAAGAAAAGTATTTTACCTCGAGGTCCAAATTTATTGCAAATGGTGTAATTATACAGCGTGGAAAACTATACACCATCATAAAAATAATACGGTTCAGCGCATGGATTTGCCATAGAAAAAAAAAGTTAGCAATGCGGAAAGTGTGTCATTTTTCGGAAGCGTTACTCATTTTGTGAAAAATTTTAGGCTTACGGTTGCGAATAATTGAAATGCCGACATGTTTTGAAATAAATATATGGCCGATGATGACCTAGATGGTTCTGAAATCGAGTATATTGAAAATATGGTAAAGGTCCAGAATAGCAGCTCTTTAGATGAAGACACGCTAGAGCAAAAAGGAAGAAACTTTTTCGTTCACGTTTTGACAATTTTATCCCCATCCCCTCTCCCTGAAAAAAAAACAAAAAAACATAAAAACAATGGAAAGAGAGGAAATATGTTTCACTAATATGTATTATAAAATAATATTAATGAACGCTACTTAGTAATCTTTTATGCAGCACATTATAAAATGAGAGTTAGATAATTTTGTTTAGTTTTTAAATTGCCTAGGGCTATATGAGAGCACTAGAGGGGGGGCTAGGGATTAATTGCCAAACGCACTAACATAACCATAAAAATTCACAAAAAATTAGCAATCTAATTTTTTTTTGTTCTAGAATGTCTCCTTCTGGTAAGCCACGTCTACCAAAAATATTGTTTAACCCGTGTTGCATAACGTGTGATCATCTCTGCAAGAAAAAAAGCAAGATTTTACACATTGTTTATTTGAATTTTTTAATGCTTGGAACAGACTCACAGAA
>NC_088876.1:13943374-13965874 GCF_032884065.1 Artemia franciscana
GGTAATGACTGTGGAGGAGTTTTAGATGGAGAGTCTAATAGACTAAGGTCATCAGAAGGTAAAGAAGAAAGTTCACTTAGCATTTCATCAGTTACAAATTCATCTATATCACTAAAATCATCATTCAAAACACAGGATTCATCACTTTTCTGATCACTTTCGGAGTAGTACCTTAAAACAGAGCTCAGTGGAACTGCTGCAGGATATTCATCTTCTTTGTGTCTTCCAGATAAGTCAATATCTGGAACAGAAAAGCAAAGTTAATTTACATCCATTAATGTTTACAAAATAATAAAAACTGCTATCTATAACAAATGTACATATTCAATTCTAAAAGTTTAGGCAAAACGCGAACAAAACTATAAATATGAGCATAAAATTAGCAACCTAAAATGTCTCTTTTTGTTCTATCATACCTCCTATGCTGAAAAGCTGCTATTCTTAACCTTTACCAAAGATTTCATAGTTCTGAGCAATTCACAATAGTTCCACGACATTCATTGTAAGAGCAAAATTGTTAAATTGCCCAAAGTTAGGGCCCGGTCAAAAGAGATTTAAAAATCTTAGAAGATTTATTCCTGAAGTTCTTTGCCTTTCCCTTAGAATAGCAAAATTGGATTGCCTTTTCTACTCCAGCAGATTGTTCAAGATTGACCTTTTATTTACTTGTTAATCAAATGTTAATATGTACTTGTTAATACAACCCACTGGTCTTCACTGGTCTGGCACCTGAATCTGCAAATGAAAACTAATCTTTTGTTGCTCCAAAGTAGCAACACTGATGTGTCACTACTTTTGCAAAGAAGAAGAAGATGCAAAGAGGTCTGAGCGGTTGTAGTAATGAGCTGTACGTTTTGCTAAATTTTAGGAAAGAAGTGATAGTGAAATAACAACCCTCTGAAAAAAGCTAATATAGTTATGTAGGATCGTTGTAGGGACATTGTAATTCGCAATTACTCTCTTATGAAAATAACAAGTTGCAAACGGTCGTAATTACTAGTTATTTACTACCAGTTACTAAAGTAAAAAGGTCTGAATACGCTCTTAAAATCTGCCAATGATCGGAAGAACTAGTAGTATGTTCAGACCCAGAACTACGATAGTTGCCTTGACTACAGTGATTTCAACCATTGTTCTGTCAAAGTCCCTGTGTCGAAATTAGGGTGGCAGTTTCTCACACTTTCGTGTTTTTGGTCATATTTTTTACCTTATTTTACTTGAATAATAGCCATCTTAAGGAAAAATCAGTTTTGCAAAATGTTAATAGAAAAGCATCAAATTAGATTACTCAAGTTCAAGGGTTCAACCCGATGTAAAATAACCCGATGTAAATAACATCGGGTTTTATACACCAGGAACATACCTAGGAACTTTTGGGGCCTAAGTCCATCAAAACAACAAAAATAGGCTTAACTTGTAAAAGCTGAGATGTAAATAAAATCGGGTTTTATACACCAGGAACATACCTAGGAACTTCTGGGGCATAAATCCATCAAAGCAGCAAAAAATAAGTCAAACTGCTCACAGGCATTTTTCTCTGTAGCTTCTGCTTTGATTCTGCCATCCGGTTTGTTATCAAACTATCCAACTATCAAGTGGCAAATCAAATTGGATAAAAATATCAGAAAGAATTTGGATTAGCTGTCTTAGCAGCCTACATATGGACGCAAAAGCAACCATTCGTCTTTTTTCTAATATTGGATTAACCCTGAATGTTGATAAATGCGAGTATCTGGGATTCAACGTAAAATCACCAGCTACAGTTTTTGCACTACCTTGTGGATATTATTCTATTCGATGTGTGATTGTTATTAGGCTTGCTATCCATATTTGTAGTACGCTCTCTTGGCTCCGTGTAAA
Organism: Artemia franciscana; assembly: GCF_032884065.1. Taxonomy (NCBI): domain Eukaryota; kingdom Metazoa; phylum Arthropoda; class Branchiopoda; order Anostraca; family Artemiidae; genus Artemia; species Artemia franciscana. The sequence goes on from NC_088876.1 coordinate 13,945,235, forward strand.
AGCTATTGTCGACATTAAAAAAAAAACTTCAGATGGGCTACGGAGAAGTCGTTGCTAATCGTGGTCGTTGCTCACGTCGAGCACTCACCTGTCTATATAGTAAATTTTGTAACCACTCTGTTTTGTTTATGTCTGGTATTTATCCTCTGCTCCAGAAAAAGCAACTAAAATCAGTTCGAGTGATGTATTTTCGGTACCTAAAGTACCTACTTTATTTGCCTCGTTCTTACCGTAATCATGCCATTGTTAGTAAATACAGTGCTACGGATATTACTGAGTCATAGGAAAGATTAAATACTGTTTTAGCTGATAATGTTATTTTTCTTTAGGCTGTTTCCCCCCGCTAATCAGGTTGTTTTACTATTAGTGATTTTGCATTATATTGTGTGTTTTGAAGTTTGTTTATGTTTTTTTTATGGCACTTGGTATTTAACAAGTGACATATAGCGATCGCAATTTCTGTCGATATGTCCTGATTTTGCTAGTTGGGGTACTTCTAGATAAGCAGGTGTATCAGGGACCAGAGCAGATTAAATTAAAAATAGTTGTTTCCCCAATTCGGGCATCTGGGGGAGAATGGAGGAACGGTTAACTTGGAAAAATTAGAAAAAATGAGGTATTTTTAACTTACAAACGAGTGATCAGATTTGGAAAACGTGAAAATTGAGGTATGTTTATCTGTAGCGCTTAGAGTGGAGGAATCGGGATGAAACTAGGTGGTAAAAATAAGCACAAGTCGTAGATACGTGATTGACATAACCAGAACTGATCCGCTCGTTTTGGGGGAGTTGGGGGGGATTAATTTCGAAAAAAAAAAAAATGAGGTATTTTTAACTTACGAAGGAGTGACCGCATCTTAATGAAATTTCATATTTAGAAGAATATCGTAGCTCAATCCCTTATTTTAAATCCCGATCGGATCCAGTGTCATTGGAGGAGCTGGAGGGGGGAACTGGAAATCTTGGAAAACACTTAGAGTGGAGAGATCAGGATGAAACTTAGTGGAACAAATAAACACAAGTCTTAGATACGTGATTGACATAACTGGACCAGATCCGCTCTCTTTTTTTTTGGGGGGGGGGGTGGAGGGGTTGGAACTAATTCAGTAATTTGCAAAAATTAAAAAATAAGGTATTTTTAACTTACGAACGGGTGATTGGATCCTAATGAAATTTGATAGAAGGACATCGTGTCTCAGGGCTCTTATTTTAAATCGTGACCGGATTGTGTTACATTGGGGGGGGGGAGTTGGAGGAAAAAACTGAAATCTTGGAAAACGCTTAGAGTGGAGAGATCGTGATGATATTTGGTGGGAAGCATAAGCACAAGTCCTAGTTATGTTATTGACATAACCAGACTTGATTGGCTCTCTTTGGGGGAGTCAGGGAGGGGGGGTAAACTAGAAAAAATATAGAAAAAATGATGATTAGAAAAATGAGATTTGGAAAACGTGAAAATTGAGTATCTCCATTTTACGATTAGGTGATCGGATCTTACTGAAACTTGATATATAGAAAGATCTTATATCTCAGATAATCCATTTTCAAATCGGATCCAGGGACATAGGCGGTTGGAGGGGGAAACAGAAATCTTGGAAACTGGAAATCTTGGAAAAAGCTTAGAGTAGAGAGATCAGGATAAACTGGAAGGGAATAATAAGAACAAGTTCTAGATATGTGATTGACATAACTGGACTGGATCTGCTCTCTTTGGGGAAGTTGGGGGATTTCCAGTGCTTTGGCGAGCTCGATGCTTCTGGACACGTTAGGACGATGAAAATTGGTAGGCGTGTCAGGGAGCTGCACAAATTGACTTTATGACAGTCGTTTCCCCGATTCGACCATCTGGAGGGCTAGAGGGAGAGGAAAACTTGAAAAAACTGAGGTATTTTAACTTACAAATGGGGGATTGAATTTTAATAAAATTTGATATGCAGAAGTACCTTATATCTCAGAGCTCTTATTTTAAATTCTCGCCACATCCAGTGATACTGGGGGGAGTTGGAGGGTGGAGCGGGAAATCTTGGGAAACGCTTAGAGTGGAGAGGTCGGGATGAAACCTGGTGGAAAGAATTATCACAAATCCTAGATACGTGATTAACACAGCCGTACTGAATCCACTCTCTTTGGAGAGGGGGGAGGGGGTTAGGGGGTGTTAAGTCGGAAAAATTCGAAAAATTTTTTAACTTACGAACAGGTAACTGGATCTAATTAAAATTTGATATTTAGAAGGAAATTATGTCCCAGGGCTCTTATCTGAAATCCCGACCAGATCTGGTGACATTGGGGGAGCTGTAGGGGGAAACCGGAAAGCTTTGAAAACGCTTAGAGTGGAGAGATCATGATGAAACTTGGTGGGTAGAATAAGCAAATGTCGTAGATATGTGATTTATGTAACCAGACTGGATCTGCTTTCTTTGGGGGAGTTAGGGGGTCCAGTGCTTTGGTGAGTTCGGTGCTTCTGGACGTGCTAGGACGATAAAAATTGGTAGCCGTGTCAGGGACATGCACAAATTGACTTGATATAGTCATTTCCCTGATTCGACCATCTGGGGTGCTGAAGGGAGTGTAAAAATTAGAAAAAATGAGGTATTTCTAACTTACGAATGGGTGATCGGATTTTAATGAATTATGATATTTAGAAGGACCTCGTGTCTCAGAGCTCTTATTTTAAATCCCGACCAGCATTAAGCCTCTAATTTTTCCTTTTAAATCAATTTATTGATTCTTATAATTTTGCTAGAGGTCATGTTATATGAGCTCTTGGCTCTTCTGACCTCGTCACAAGTGCCATATGAGCTCTTAGCTTTTGTTTTTTCTAGTACTCCACTTGTGTTTGTTGTTTTGTAGCGGGTTAAAAATAAATTATTATTTATTATTCAAGTGTTGGCACCACTATTCGCAATATTGGCCGACGGCCATACACGATACTAGGATTGGACGATAGCTTTACTCTCGATATTTTGGATCAGGTTTCTGCTTAGTCTACCTGATTAACTCTTTACTTTGTTTAATTTCAGTAACAGAAATTGTAATTAAAGAGTATTTTGCATAATTTATTTTTAAACTTTGATTACTTGAATGGATATCATGAAACCCCAGACATGAAGTTATTCCGGCTCAAAAGGAGAGAAAAATAATTTACTGACTGGTTTTGCCAATTAAAAAAAGGGAACATTTCAATGTTTATCCGAGAGGTCAGTTCCATATTTCAGTGATCAACTGACCAGCTCTTGAAAACACTCTAAGAAGGGATGTCTCTTGTGCAAACGAACAGTAAATATATTTCTTACACCTCATGTAACGAGATTTTAGTGGATCAGGTTTTTTGGGAACTTTTGAGTCTCTATCAAAATCTGTAGAACCGTGATATATTAATCGGCACTTCCTTGTACCGATAAGTAGAATATAGAACACACGTAACCTAAACAAACCTGTTCTAACATAACCCAACCCGAAATATAAACTAAATATTTAATTGAAATATAGCTACAATGTATTTTCCCACTGAGCCGAAGCTAATTGTCTGGCATAAAGGCAATGAAAAGCAGTTTTTGTCTCATATTCGCAATACAATTTCTCGCTTGTGTTCTATATAACAAGAAAGTACCGATTCAACTGCTGACGAAGCATGGAATTGGAAAGCCTGGGATTGACCGCTAAAACTTCGTCGTGTGCACCCAAAAATTGGTTTAATTCTATTGTGACTAAATCACAGGGACTTTCATGGCACTTGCATCCACTGAGGAACCTATCAAGGTCAAGTATATATCTCTTGATGTTTTACTCTCAACTTGGAGAGGGTCGTTAGGTAACATATGAATTTTCTTCAAACGCAGATCAATGTATGTGGTAATCGTGACGGGTATGACCTGATCAGGCTTACAAACCTAGAGGGTATTTTAGTCAGCAACGCTTTTAGAAGTTACTCAGCCACATTTGAGAGTCGTGACTAAACGTAGTTTGCGTTTGAGAGCAGACTGTACCAATGTAAGAGCACAAATATGGATGCTATGTATCAGTACGTATGAGTCAATGGAATAAATACATTATTCTTCTTCTCTTGGCCATTTGTGAAATAATTTTGCTACTACCTCTATCAACAGCTCACTGCATCCCCAAACCACCTGATGCAAACACTTCTAGGCACGCTCCTTCTCCACCCTGATATAATGGAGCGGCACAAGGATGATATTTGACCATCTCTCATGCCTCATCCGTAGGACAATATCAACTTTTCTATTATCATAGCAGTAGAAAGCAGGATTGAAACACATTTTTCCTACAGTTTACTGTTTGAGATACCGTCAGACAGCCTGGTACTTAAAACAACCCTTTGGCAATTTCTTCTTAAAGTATCAAGCAAATCGTCTTTCGACGTAAACAGTCTTTCGGAGCACCCATACTAAAGAACCATACTTAACCACTGTCATCAGTGGAGTTTCCAATAGTATATTCTTGGTTTGTAGACTTATCTTTACATTTTTCCAAACTTTTTCTACCTGTGAAAAGAACACCCTTGCCCTTGGCCTCGGCTATTCTACTTTTAACATTTCCACTGCACCAACCGTCTTTACTAATAATACAACCTAGGTGAGTGAAGATGTCTATTTGATCGACCTTCTTTTTATCCATCGTCATCTATTCACTCTCACTTATTCCTAGCCTTAGTGACTTGGTCTTCTTGACATTAATTTGCAAACATATTCCTGCGCACTAAGCTCTGAATGCATAAAAAAAACATTCATTTTGCGAACGTTTTCATCCAGGATGCTCAAATCATCAGCATAATCTAACTCCAAGAGATTTTTACATCCCCATTTGATTTCCTGTTCTTCTTTTGTCTTTGCTGAGCTCCTTACGACAAAGCTCATCAATATGAACCCCCACACTGCTTAACTCTGGATACGATGCAAAACCAATTACTAACCCCAGTCCCTGCTTTAACTGCAGCAATCTTTTTTTCATGCATAACAATAATTACTTTTTATTTATTTATATGGTATAAAATACAAGAATAAGACCTTCCCTAAAGGAGTTAGATGAATCAGGTACTTATCATTTATATCCATCTCATAATGAGAATTGGTCGACCCACCCTCTCCCTTTCCTAAAACCACACTGTTCTTCTCATAAGATTTGACCTACAAAATCTCTAAGTCTAAAAAATGTCATCAAGTAATTTGCTTCTTTCAGATATCAAGCTAATATTTCAATAACTACCACACTCACTCTTATCACCGTTCTTATAGAGTGATTTAATTACTGTTTTTCTAAAATGGCTAGGTACTGCCCCTTTTTCAAAACTATATTCATAATCTTCTGTAATTTATCTCTAGCTTCACAACCACCATATCTTAAATACCCATTTACCACACTATCAGCATCCGGAGAATAATTATTTTTTATTCCTTTTAAGAGCCAATTGTCACTAATACAAGATAAATCTTGCATCAGCTCTAAAGTGTCCAAAACTTGTTTATTCTTTTCCACATCTTTCCTTTTAACTATCTTGATTTAGCACATTATCAGAATGCTCTGAAAAGCCCTCTTTAGTACTTTTCTTGTCATTAGTTGTGGCACCGTTCCTATCTTTAACTGTGACAAGTCCAGATTGCCTATTCCTTCCCAATTTTTTGATATTACAGTACAGTATTTTACAAGTATGCAGTCTGGTTACATCTTCCAGAAATTCCGCAATTTTATCCATGGCCTTCATTTCACACCCCCCTTTATTCACATTCTAATATTTTCACATTTTATTTTTTTCATGGCCTTCATTTCACAACCCCTTCATTCACATTTTGATGCTTTCTGCTTTCTTTCTTTACATACCTTTTATTTTCATATAAATTTATCACTTAAAAAGTTCTTGTACAAATCTCTCCTCTTCATTAACCATTAAACATTTGTTGATAACTTTCCTATCTAATGCAGCATCAGCGACTTTAAAAACTATTTCCCTAAAATTGTCCCAATTATCGTCTATATTGTAAATTTTAGACTATCCAGTTTGGTATTTTACGGTTCCAAAAAATTTTCTCTCGAATTCTCATCCTGGAATCTACAAACGTCATAGCTTCTCCCCTTCCTGAACTAGATGGTGAACTAGACACTACTAAATGGTGGTCTTTACTTTAAACGTCAATAAAAGTATTCCTTTATACCCCAGTATCTTGTACCACTCATGCCAGTCTTTGGTTTAAAAGTACTTTTAAAGATTTTGTAAAAACATTTTGTACCTGCTATAAGCATACCCTAGAATTGATTTTGGATGGTACATATACTGTCAAAATGCCAGAAAAAAGATAAATTAAGAAAGTATATTTTTGGCCTCTAACAGGTAATAGGCTGATAGCTTAGCATCAAAAAAGATTTGTGTTAGACCAACACTGACGAATCAATTTATTTCAGGGCAGGGACAGAAGGAGGGCCCAAAGGCCCTACTCTACGTAGATACCTAGTACCTAACTAAAGCTGAACCTTTCTTTTGTTTATAGGTATCCTCTAGATGTCTTTTACTGGAAGGTGATTTAAAAGCTACTGTTTTTGCCAGGGCTGTCTTTTAAAAGTCCAAACTGTTATATATAGCATACAAAATGCTTCAAATAGGTAGGTCTATTGAATACTCGATAGAAGGAATTGAAGTTTTTTATGCGGGATTTTGCAGCATGTGTGGCAAAGATTCTAAAGAGGTAGGGTGAGCTATAAGGACATTCAGGCGGAAAACCATAAGTTGCTACAAACCACAAGTAGCCTACGCGATGGCTTACCCTAGAATTACCAGTCGGGAGTCCTAGAGGAGTGGAATCCACTCTAGGGCGTTGAACCCACTCCTGAGTTGTCCTAATTTTTTTGGTAAATCTGTGCTCAAAAATTAGTAAGAAGATATATCACATGGTTTGACGTTGAAAAATCCACTTTGGCCCTAATGCTGCCTTATCAAGATATCTGGGGACCCTTGTGCTTCTGTCTCAACGGTTTCCAAATATACTGGCTTCAGAGGTTTCATGAAAAATATGCAATTCAATCGAAAAGTCGTCCAAGCTCCCAAAAACGAAACAAGGTATTATGGTGATAGTCGGGGAGGAATATTTAGAGGGATTGACCTATTTTTGGTGTTCCATAAATAAAAATTCTTTAAAATCTAGACATATTGTTTAAAGAGCTGTGTAACTGTCGGCTTAATTTATGTGCTTTACCACATTCAAGCGTATTTGGCGAACGAAATTTTTCCAGGTTCAAAAACCAAAAAAACCAAACTCAGAAACAAACTGCTGAATCAAATAGTGCAGGACTTGTATACTCCAAGCAGAGCCGTTCCTAGGGTTGGTGATGTCCGGGGTAAATTTAATTAAAGCACCCCTCCCGACTCAAATAAGGCAAAATAAGCCAAATGAAAGTGAACAGTTTGAGCAAAGTGGGCAGCCTCCCAGCTGGGGTGCCTGAGGTAGCTGCTGCAGTGTTTGCTGCAGCTGTTGTAGCATGGGGCAACAGCTGACGCAGTTGCCCCATTCTCTTTAGAACGGCTCTGACTCCAAGTACTAAATTCATCAGTTAAACAGTTATTCTCTTTAACGTTTGTTCTTGGTTGGCCAAAAAACAAATAAAAAGTTACTTTTCTTAGTTTTTTTTTTGTTCCAGGTCATACAAAATAAGCTACAGCTTGAGCCTGAGAATTTGTTCGGATCCTGAACTACGGTAGTTGACTCGACTTACTGTAAAGCCAACAATAGAAAACTTCGGTTAAAGTTCTGAACTATAGAAGATAGAACGATCAAAGTTAATAATTAATAGTAATAATGTAATATAATCACTATTATTAAAGCTTATTAATACATTATAATTAATACTATATTATTATTGCTAATATTGTCAATGTTTTATAGTTAACAATATAGTAATAATATTTATAATTATTAATATAGTACGGGAAAAGTCAGCTAGAGTTCGAGGGCAAATAGTAAGATTAGCTGTGAATAGGGCAGGGGGAACCATTGAGGTTGACTGTAGTCCAACTATAATCAGCTAAAGTTCAAGGTCCGCACACATCTAGAAAGAAAAGTATTTTACCTCGAGGTCCAAATTTATTGCAAATGGTGTAATTATACAGCGTGGAAAACTATACACCATCATAAAAATAATACGGTTCAGCGCATGGATTTGCCATAGAAAAAAAAAGTTAGCAATGCGGAAAGTGTGTCATTTTTCGGAAGCGTTACTCATTTTGTGAAAAATTTTAGGCTTACGGTTGCGAATAATTGAAATGCCGACATGTTTTGAAATAAATATATGGCCGATGATGACCTAGATGGTTCTGAAATCGAGTATATTGAAAATATGGTAAAGGTCCAGAATAGCAGCTCTTTAGATGAAGACACGCTAGAGCAAAAAGGAAGAAACTTTTTCGTTCACGTTTTGACAATTTTATCCCCATCCCCTCTCCCTGAAAAAAAACAAAAAAACATAAAAACAATGGAAAGAGAGGAAATATGTTTCACTAATATGTATTATAAAATAATATTAATGAACGCTACTTAGTAATCTTTTATGCAGCACATTATAAAATGAGAGTTAGATAATTTTGTTTAGTTTTTAAATTGCCTAGGGCTATATGAGAGCACTAGAGGGGGGGCTAGGGATTAATTGCCAAACGCACTAACATAACCATAAAAATTCACAAAAAATTAGCAATCTAATTTTTTTTTTGTTCTAGAATGTCTCCTTCTGGTAAGCCACGTCTACCAAAAATATTGTTTAACCCGTGTTGCATAACGTGTGATCATCTCTGCAAGAAAAAAAGCAAGATTTTACACATTGTTTATTTGAATTTTTTAATGCTTGGAACAGACTCACAGAATTTTGACAAAACCATTAAAGGATGAGGAAAAATCCTTAGAGGTTGAAGAAAAGTCTGCTCAGACGTAAACAAATATTTTTATTGGAACATTATAGTGAACCCTTCAGTAACAAGTATGAGCAATTTGAACGTGTCCTTAAGCAATGTTGGTTTTGGACCAAAACAAAAAAAAAACATTTACGTTCCCATTTTTAGGTCTGTTCTAGTTGTCTGGATTTTCTCAGTAATTTCCATAATCTTAATAATCTAATATTTCTACACTGATCCCTTTACAATCTGATTGCTATGGAAAAGCCATTAAGTTTTTTTCTTTTGCTATATTGGGAATCCTGTCAAGCTTATACGATCAGATTGAAAAAATCAAAAATTTCCTTGCCATTTAAGCAAAACCTTACAGGAATCCTGCTCAAGAATTTCATATCTTAAACTGATTTTGACGATCATTCTAACGACGATAATTTCTAAGTTTGCGCTAGTTTCTTCCACAAGATACTGAAAACTTCTTGTCCAATCAAACCAATCAACTACTCAATGTTTCTTCTGTCCAACAATTTACATAATGATGACATCCCATAATTCCTTAGCCGAAATGATGGTTACAATTTTTTTTATTAATACTTGGCAATCATGGAGCTTGATAAAGGCTCCGGTAAACACGATTGAGATGAGGTGATAGTAACGTCGTCTAGCTGACGCCATAAGCACCATATGTGATTAAATAAGAAACGTTGAAATCAGGCTTGTATTTGAAAATAAATACTAGACGAGGACACATAGTTAGGTAGAACAACAGAACATCAGTTCGAAACAGATATATGATTATAATGTGCAGTTTTGTCACTGATTTTGTTCATTATGTCATGCCTATGAGAGTATTTGCTAGGAGCATTGGAACTGAAGTGGTTGACTATCCTTGTGGTACCAAATTACCCTTCCAATGCCTCTGTTCTAATATTACCCGCATAATGACCTGAGAGCGAAATTATCATACTGCTCCGAGAAAAACAAACGCGCTCAAACATTTATAGCGTTACACGACCCATTGAATGAAATTATATAGGCTTAATTTTTTCTTTCGGTGTAAATGATGCTTAAAAGAAATCAAAGAGCTCGTGGTAACGAACTGTCGTAAGGAGCGACCCGGCCCAATATTAAACGAAACTCTAAAAAAAAAAAAAAATGATACCAATAGTTACATCAAAGAATCAAATTTTTAATCTGAGTTTAGATAAATAAGTTTCATCAAGTTTAGTCTTACCCATCAAAAGTTACGAGCCTGAGAAAATTTGCCTTATTTTGTAAAATAGGGGGAAACACCCCCTAAAAGTCATAAAATCATATTAAAAATCACACCATCACATTCAACGTATCAGAGAACCCTGCTGTAGAAGTTTCAAGCTCCTATCAACAAAAATGTGGAATTTCGTATTTTTTGCCAGAAGACAGATCACGGGTGCGTGTTTATTTGTTTTTCTTGTTTATCTTTTTCCCAGGGGTGATCGTATCAACCCAATGGTCCTATAATGTCGCGAGAGGCCTCATTCTAACAGCAATTAAAAGTGCTAGTACCCTTTTTAAGTGATCCAGAAACCTGGAGGGCGCCTAGGCCCCCTTCCACGCTAATTTTTTTTCCAGGGTCGATTGATCAAAATTTTGAGATAGCTATTTTGTTCAGCATAGTCGAAAAACATGATAACTATGTCTTTGAAGACGACTTATTCCCTCACAGTCCCCGGGGTAGGGGCTGCAAGTTACAAACTTTGACCAGTGTTTACATATGGTAATGGTTATTGGGGAGCATACAGATGTTACCAGGGGATTTTTTTTGGTTGGGGGGTGAGGGGAAGGAGTGACTTGGGAATATCTTTCCATGGAGTAATTTGTCCTGGGGGAAGAGAATTTACATGAAGGGGGCGCAGGATCTTCTAGCATTATTTAAAACAAAAAAAAAAAAAACGAAAAAATAAATATGAAAAAGTTTTTTTCAACTGAAAGTAAGGAGCAGCATTAAAACTTAAAACGAACAGAAATTGTTACGCATATGAGGGGTTCATCTCCTCCTAAACACTTCGCTCTTTGCGCTAAAGTATTTTTGGTAATTTCAACTGTTTATCCTACAGCCTTTGTGATTCAGTGGTCATTCTTAAAGAATTAGGAGAAAATTTAAGCTTTAGTGTAAAGAGCGAGGTATTAACGAGGGGAAAACCTGCTCATGTACGTAATAAAAATGTACGAATATAGAAGTCTACTAAATGTAGAATATAGAAGATACTTTATATCTTCTATATAAATAGAAGATATATTATATAGAAGAATACTAAACATCCATTGGTCACAAAAAATCTCTAATGAGAAGGTGAGACGGATGACCGGACAACCCATAGTGACAGATGTCATTAGGACACGTCGGTGGAAATACTTGGGGCATGTACTTCGTATGGACGATTCCCGTATCCCGAAAGCGACGTTCCAGAGGCAACCAGAAGGAAGAAGAAGAAGAGGCAGGCCGCGCAATACACTGCGGCGCACCTATCAGACGGACCTGAGAAACATAAATGCTTCCCTTCAACCGGCGTGGAAAGATGTCCTTGCTGCGGCGCACATGAGGGATGAATGGCAGCTTCTCGTTGATGCCCTGGGCGCCTCTGGAGGCACAGGAGGATCTAAGGTCTAAGGTCTAAGGTAAATAGAAGTCCGTTACGTAAGCTAATTCGTAAGTTACGTATATTCTTTACTAATAAAAACGTTCGTAAGAAATTAAAAGTTCTAGTTACCCTTTTAAGTAACCAAAAGATTGGAGGACAACTAGGCCTCCTCCTCCGCCCCTTTTTCTCAAAATCGTCCAATCAAAATTAAGAGAAAGCCACTTAGCAAAAAAAAAAAAAAAATACTATACAAATTTCAGTTTAATCATTCATGTGCGGAGACCCAAAATAAAAACATGCATTAATTGTAAAACGTTCAGAAATTAAATAAAAAAAAACAAGTTTTTTTTAATGAAAGTAAGGAGCGACATTAAGACTTAAAACGAACAGAAATTATTCCGTATATGATACAACAGCAAAAGAGAGAATAATGAGGACTTTTTTCCCAAGACAGTGAACAAACAAAACCTATTTGAATATTTCAGCCCTATATCTAAGGGCCGTCTTCAGCAAAGAAAAAATAAAAAACAATAAAACACTTACAATAAAAGTTCTCAGTTAAAAATCTATTTGTTTTTATTTTAAAATAGCCTTGGCATCATCACTTCTTAACGAAAAGTTCAGCCAAGACTGTCTGATAAAAGCTAACATTTTGCAAGATAATAAGGTTCATTCATTTCACTAACTGTATTTATTAAAAATTGGAATGATTTCTTATTGCGATTAAATAAAAAAAAACAAGTTTTTTCAACTGAAAGTAAGGAGTGACATCAAAACTTAAAACGCACAGAAATTACTTCGTATATGAAAGAGGCTGCTTCCTCATCAACGCCCCGCTCTTTACGCTAAAGTTTGACTCTTTCTCTCAATTCTTCTTTCTAAAACAGTAAAAAACTTTAGCGTAAAGAGCGGGGCGTTGATGAGGAAGCAGCCTCTTTCATATACGAAGTAATTTCTGTGCGTTTTAAGTTTTGATGTCACTCCTTACTTTCAGTTGAAAAAACTTGTTTTTTTTTATTTAATTTCTGAACGTTTTTGAATCAATGCATGTTTTGATTTTGGCTCTCCGCAGAGGAATGATCAAAACGAAATTTGCATATTTTTTTTGGCTCAATAGCTTTCTCATAATTTTGATCGAATGATTTTGAGAAAAAAAGAGCGGGGGACGAAGCCTAGTTGCCCCCCGATTTTTTGGTTAATTAAAAAGGCAACTAGAACTTTTAATTTTTTACGAATCTTTTTATTGGTAAAAGATTTACGTAACTTATAAATTAGCTTACGTAAAGAACTTTTGTATTCTCATGTTTTTATTACTTACATGAGGGGATTCGCCCCATCGTCAGTACCTCGCTCTTTACACTAAAGCTTAAATTTTATCCCATTTCATTAAGAATGACCCCCTGAATCACAAAAGCCGTAGAATAAGTAGTTGAAATTACCGAAAATACTTTAGCGTAAAGAGCGAGGTATTAGAAGGAGGTGAGCCCCTCATATGGGTAATAATTTCTGTTTGTTTTCAGTTTTATTGCTGTTCCTTACTTCCAGCTGAAAAAGCTTTTTCACTTTTATTTTTAATTGTTTTTTTTTTAATAATGCTAGTAAATCCTGCTCTCCCTTCATGGAAATTTTCTTCTCCCATTACAAATTCTCGAAGGAAAGTTCCCCCAGCATATCCCCCTCTTCTCAACCCCTCCCCCAGACAAAAAAAAATCCTCCTGAAAACGCATGTATACTTCCCAATAACCATTACTATATGTAAGCACAGGTCAAAGTTTGTAACTTGTTGCCCCTCCCACGGGGACTGTGGGGGAGTAAGTCGTCCCCAAAGACATAGTTATAAGGTTTTTCGACTACGCTGAATAAAATGGCTATCTCAGAATTTTGATCCGTTGACTTTGGGAAAATAATTAGCGTGGGAGGGGGCCTAGGTGCCCTCCAATTTTTTTGGTCACTTAAAAAGGGCACTAGAACTTTTCATTTCCGTTAGAATGAGCCCTCTTGCAACATTCTAGGACAACTGGGTCGATACGATCACCCCTGGGGAAAAGAAAAAAAAAACAAAAAAACAAAAAAACAAAAAAACAAATAAACACGCATCCGTGATCTGCCTTCTGGCAAAAAATGCAAAATTCCACATTTTTGTAGATAGGAGCTCGAAACTTCTACAGTAGGGTTATCTGATACGCTGAATCTGATGGTGTGATTTTCGTTAAGATTCTATGACTTTTAGGGGGCGTTTCCCCCTATTTTCTAAAATAACGCAAATTTTCTCAGGCTCGTAACTTTTGATGGGTAAGACTAAACTTGATGAAACTTATATATTTAAAACCAACATTAAAATGCGATTCTTTTGATGTAGCTATTGGTATCAAAATTCCATTTTTTAGAGTTTTGGTTACTATTGAGCCGGGTCGCTCCTTACTACAGTTCGTTACCACGAACTGTTTGATATTTGCCTTCTCTGCAGCTAATCTGATAGTTCTTTTGATATTGGGCTTGTTTTTGTTCGTTCTTATTTTTGTTTTATTTTGAATTAGATTATTTTCTATAATTAATTAATGTGTACATAGGGTTGAGTGTGTATTCACCCAAGTCTCTATTTAGGGATGTGTTATTATTAAAGTTTCGTTTGATTTCGATTGCCTCACGGACAGTTTGTTTGATTCCTAGGTCATTGCTAATTAGAATTGTTTCGTCAAATAGAACATAATGGTCTGGATTTTCAAAAATATGATTACTTATATTACTTGTACTCTTGGAAAAAATTATAATTTTTTTTGCCTCGGGTTCTAATAGATCAATAACTGTCTACGGAAAGACCGTTGATAACGTTTGCCCCGTTATCACACACAGCACCAGTTACAGCTATATATTAAGCCCTTGTAAGTGAGTTGGCGGAAGTTGTGCCCTCAAACCTCCCACGAGAATGACCGAAACCTAACAAAGTTTCTAGTTACACTGATGACACAAGACTAAGCCCTCTTTGATTGTGGTTCTGAGGACAATTTTCTTAGTGATAAAAGGTGGTTACTGAGGGTGTTTCCCCCACTTGTTTCTTGAATTACTCCGAGTAATGCCCGATGCAAATGGTTTTTCCTAGCTTCGGGCTCTAATACTCATTAACTATTTACACATATAACATCCTTTTTTCGTTATGTTTTCATAAAAATATTGCTTAGTGCTAAAACACTTTATCCGTGGGTGATCTGGACATTTCAACTCTTCAGTCAAACAGTTCGTGGTAACGAACTGTAGTAAGGAGCGACCCGGCTCAATAGTAACCAAAACTCTAAAAAATGGAATTTTGATACCAATAGCTACATCAAAAGAATCGCATTTTAATGCTGGTTTTAAATATATAAGTTTCATCAAGTTTAGTCTTACCCATCAAAAGTTACGAGCCTGAGAAAATTTGCGTTATTTTAGAAAATAGGGAGAAACGCCCCCTATAAGTCATAGAATCTTAACAAAAATCACACCATCAGATTCAGCGTATCAGAGAACCCTACTGTAGAAGTTTCGAGCTCCTATCTACAAAAATGTGGAATTTTGCATTTTTTGCCAGAAGCCAGATCACGGATGTGTGTTTATTTGTTTTTTTTTTGTTTTTTTTTGTTTTGTTTTTTCAGGGGTGATCGTATCGACCCAGTTGTCCTAGAATGTTGCAAGAGGGCTCATTCTAACGGAAATGAAAAGTTCTAGTGCCCTTTTTAAGTGACCAAAAAAATTGGAGGGCACCTAGGCCCCCTCCCGCGCTAATTATTTTCCCAAAGTCAACGGATCAAAATTCTGAGATAGCCATTTTATTCAGCGTAGTCGAAAAACCTTAGAACTATGTCTTTGGGGACAACTTACTCCCCCACAGTCCCCGTGGGAGTGGCAACAAGTTACAAACTTTGACCTGTGCTTACATATAGTAATGGTTATTGGGAAGTATACAGGCGTTTTCAGGAAGATTTTTTTGGTTTGGGGGAGGGGTTGAGAAGAGGGGGATATGCTGGGGGAACTTTCCTTCGAGAATTTGTAATGGGAGAAGAAAATTTCCATGAAGGGAGAGCAGGATTTACTAGCAATATTTAAAAAAAAAACAATTAAAAAATAAAAGTGAAAAAGCTTTTTCAGCTGGAAGTAAGGAACAGCAATAAAACTTAAAACAAACAGAAATTATTACCCATATGAGGGGCTCACCTCCTTCTAATACCTCGCTCTTTACGCTAAAGTATTTTTGGTAATTTCAACTACTTATTCTACGGCTTTTGTGATTCAGGGGGTCATTCTTAATGAATTGGGATAAAATTTAAGCTTTAGTGTAAAGAGCGAGGTACTGACGATGGGGCGAATCCCCTCATATATGTAATAAAAACATGAGAATACAAAAGTTCTTTACGTAAGCTAATTTATAAGTTACGTAAATCTTTTACCAATAAAAAGATTCGTAAAAAATTAAAAGTTCTAGTTGCCTTTTTAATAAACCAAAAAATCGGAGGGCAACTAGGCTTCGTCCCCCGCTCTTTTTTTCTCAAAATCATTCGATCAAAATTATGAAAAAGCCATTGAGCAAAAAAAAAAATATGAAAATTTCGTTTTGATTATTCCTCTGCGGAGAGCCAAAATCAAAACGCATTGATTCAAAAACGTTCAGAAATTAAAAAAAAAAACAAGTTTTTTCAACTGAAAGTAAGGAGTGACATCAAAACTTAAAACGCACAGAAATTACTTCGTATATGAAAGAGGCTGCTTCCTCATCAACGCCCCGCTCTTTACGCTAAAGTTTTTTACTGTTTTAAAAAGAAGAATTGAGAGAAAGAGTCAAACTTTAGCGTAAAGAGCGGGGCGTTGATGAGGAAGCAGCCTCTTTCATATACGAAGTAATTTCTGTGCGTTTTAAGTTTTGATGTCACTCCTTACTTTCAGTTGAAAAAACGTGTTTTTTTTATTTAATTACTTACAAGCTATGACCGAGCCACTCTATAGTCAGGCTTGTGAATGAAAAAGAGACAACACAAATAAAGTGTAAATAACGTATTGTGCACTATAATTTGCTAATTTGGGCGAAGTCCAATTCTACAGTGTAACTTTTAAGACTGGCCGATCAGGTTAAATATATGGGACATAATTTTTCTTAATTTGGAGACAGAAGATTAATGACTAGAAAATTAATTGGATCTTGAATTAGCATTTTGTGTATCTGTGATTAATTTGATAAAAGACAAGAAGACAAAGAATTAGCTAACAATACATAGGGACAAGTTGGTTTTGATATAAGATTTTCAAGCCAAGTTTTTTGCCATTTTCATCTCCATCTTTTATTTTTTGCCATTTTAATACAGTACAATTATGACGTTAGAATCATGGAAGGATGTATTTCATTCATAAATCTTCTTCATTTTATCAACAGGTGTAACCCTGGGTCGCCTTCTGATGAGAAGAAAAATCACTAGATTTTTGGTTGATTTAGTGATTTTCTTCAAAAATCTAGTGATTTATGTGGTGACTTAGTGACTTTTTTATTTAGGCAAAATACAAAATCACTAGACACAAATCACTAGGTTAGCAACCGTAGTGCGGCTTGGATGCAACTGTTTAGAGCCCGACATGTCTAATATCAACTTGGGAGTTAAAAGTTTCAAACCATTTTAACGATTATAGTTACTAATTGAGTTAACTTTTTCGAGCCCTTCTATTTCTGTCGGTAATACAGACACGAAAATACTATTTTTTTAGGGGGTGGGGGGTGGCAGTTAATAATGAAAAACATTGTATCTGAAAATTTGAATCAACATGGTGGGATGTTCGGGAAAATTTGAAGCTTATGTGCCCAACCCCAAAATCTCTGTCTTCTGCGTGCGTTTATGAAGTCAAAGTTAGGGAGTTATTGGACTTGTAACATCTTAAAAAATCTACAGCTATTGAAAGGCTTGGGTCTATCTGACAAAATTGAAAATAGATTAGCTGAATTTTATACTTATGAAAATGTTTACACTAAATACAAAAAATAAACGCGTTATTTTAGTTTAACATATTCTACATCTGCATTTTTATCTTACCATGGTACTTTTTTCAGAGGAAACTTTTTTCATCCAGAGGTGGAGATATTTTGAGACAGCAACGATTAAAAAAAAAAATTTGAGTTCTAACACCCTGTTTTTTTTTGCTGTTGTTTTTTTTAATGCATCAAAAAAGGCTGTTTTCGGCTATTTTAAATACACAGGTATAAAACCTTCATATAAATCCATAGATTGGCACATTTATTCCAAAACAGATTAAAGGTTTCACAGACACATGTTCGTTTTTTCGTTTGTTTTCTTTTTTTTATTTCCTTTTAGTTTTATTCTTTTTTTTATTTTTTTTATAGAAGATAGTTTTTAATTCTTTTAAGTTTTTTTAGTTATTTTTTTATATATTAACGTCATACACTATATTAACGGACAGACACAATATCTATATATATATATATAAGAACTAGGTTTCCCAATGGTTTCCCAATTAAAGGGTTCCCAATTGGGGGTTAACACCAAGTTAACCCCCAATTAAAAACTATCTTCTATAAGAAAAACTGAAAAAAAAGAATAAAACTAAAAGGAAATACAAAAAGAAAAAAAAAACGAAAAAAAGAAAACAACTAAAAATGAAAAAAAAGAAAAAGAAGAAATTTAAAAAAGAAAAACTAAAAAAAAAAAAGAAAAAAAACTAAAAATAAGGAAAAAACTTGTTTTTTTATTTAATATGTTACTTGATGATGATTTTTAAGGTTCAAATAAGTTAATAATTTTTTTTCCGCCACCATTGTAGATTTTTTCTTTACATTTGACCGAAGAAACGTTGGCTAAGTTGAAAAAACTTTTTCATATTTATGACAAAACTGGATGGCAACTAAGCCTCCTCTCCCACCATTTTTCTCAAAATCGTGTGATCGAAACTAAGAGAAAGCCATTTAGCCAAAAATAGAATTAATATACAAATTTCATTTTAATAATTTCTCTGCGGAGAGCCAAAATCAAACATGTATTAATTCAAAAATGTTAAGAAATTAAATGAAAAAACTAGTTTTTTTAACTGACAGTAACGAGCGACATTAAAACTTAAAACGAACACAAATTACTCCGTGTATAAAATGGGCTGTTCCCTTATCAACCCTCGCTATTTCCGCTAAAGCTTTTTCCTGTTTAATAAAGTAGAATTGAGAGAAAGAGTCAAACTTTAGCCTAAAGAGCGAACGGTTGACGAGGGAACAGAATCTTTCATATACGGAGTAATTTCTGTTCGTTTTAAGTTTTAATGCCGCTCCTTACTTTCAGTTCAAAAAACTTTTTTATTTAATTGCTAAGAAAAAATCGAACGTTTTTTCCTGTATAATCTGCGTTCTTTTTTTTTTCTCAGAGATGAGCTGCTTGTCCTGTAATTTTTTCATGAGCTGCTATTTTGTATCTCTTTCATGTATTATCTAAATATTTGTTGTTTTCACCTTGCGACAGCGGAGTGGTTAGCGTCACGCCCGGGAAGGTCTGGGATCTACGTTCGATCCTCCATGTCGTAAGGAATTCATTTATTTAATAGTTGTGGTAATTTTTTTCCAAAATGTTGAAAACTACACTATCCGAAAAAAAAAATTTACGCAATTTTTTGGGGGCGTATAGACTGCACTAAGCTCACTTTTTCTCAGAGATAAACTACTTATATACTGTATCCATGGACCAAGAATCAATTCCATGTGTTGCAAGGACTTTACGAACTGAAAATGAATAATCAAAGATATGCATTTGATTCAGCGAACAGAAGACCTTTATTTACAGCCACTTTCCTAGTAAGGTATTAGTTAAAAAACACAGGTATTATCAACTGAAAGTAAGGAGCGACATTGAAACTTAAAAAGAATGTAAATTATTATGTATACGAAAGGGGCTGTCTCCTCCTCAACGCCCCGCTCTTTACGCTAAATTTTTTGTTGTTTTGAAAAGTAGAGTGGCAAGAAAGAGTCAAACTTCAGCGTAAACAGCGAGGCGTTGAGGGGGAGATTCTGGAATTCAGTTTTATGCTGCTGCAATTGTATTTTCTGCTATTTTTATAAAACGAGTAAAGTAACGAAAGGCTTTCATGTTTAATCATAGTTTACTTACATGTATATCTGGGCATCAACTATTATGGAAGTGGGCCGGTGGATTTTGTATCGGTGGGGGGAGTTTACTTGAACTTCAAAATACAATTGGGTGCCCAAATTTGTATCTGCTTAGTAGGGATTTGGACAAATGCTAACAATTGGACAAGAGCTAACAATGGGTACATTGTGCCATTTACTAGGCTTGTCCCCGGGGCTATGGGTGCCTTGGCATCCCTTGAGGCACTGTTTCTAAATTCTTCACTATTTTGAACTTTAAAACGTCCTCAAAGTCTTAAACTAATACCCTCAGCTGTTCCTGAGATATTGCGGATACGGTCTTTTGACAACCAACATCCACATATTGTTTTGATATTGTTCGACACCTACCTACATACATATATATATATATATATATATATATATATATATATATATATATATATATATATATATATATATATATATATATATATATATATATATATATATATATATATATATATATATATATATATATATATATATATATATATATATATATATATATATATATATATATATATATATAAAAACAAGTTGTCTGTCTGTCTGTGGATCAGGTGACGTCATGTTTCTGTGTTGACTGACGTCATGAAATTAGTTGTCGTCATTTTTGCTTTGACGGTGACGTCATTAACGGTATTTAAGACATTTGTTCACGGAAAAATGTTTAATTGTAAAATGACTGAAGAACCTACAATGGCAACAGCCGAGGAAGCTGCTCAAAGAGTTTATGCCAAAAAACTTGCTGCTGATAGAGAAAGTAAGAAAAGAAAGCGTTCCGAGGAATCACAAGAACAGCAAGAAAACAGGCTTGCGGCTAAAGAACGCAAAACCGCGCAGTTAGATGAAAATCCACCTGGACAGCGAGAGTCAAAACATATCAAAACTGAAAATGATAACGATGATGATTGGGTTTGGGATTTTGACTTGGATAAGGTCATCAATGCCTACCAGATTTAAGTTAAAAAAACAAAGGTTCGTCGATATGTACTTCAT
>NC_088876.1:13970874-14126809 GCF_032884065.1 Artemia franciscana
CATTAAAACTTAAAACGAACAGAAATTACTCCGTATATGAAAGATTCCGTTCCCTCCTCAACACCTTGCTCTTTACGCCAAAGTTTGAAACTTTTTCTCAATTCTACTTTTTTTAAACAGTAAAAAGCTTTAGCGGAAAGAGCGGGGGGTTGACAAGGGAACATCCCCTTTTATACACGGAGTAATTTCTGTTCGTTTTAAGTTTTAATGTCGCTCCTTACTTTCAGTTGAAAAAACTAGTTTTTTTATTTAATTTCTTAACATTTTTGAATTAATACATGTTTGATTTTGGCTCTCCGCACATAAATTATTAAAATTAAATTTGATTATTAATTCTATTTTTGGCTAAATGGCTTTCTCTTAGTTTCGATCCGACGATTTTGAGAAAAAGGGTGGGAGAGGAGGCTTAGTTACCATCCAATTTTCCTATAAATATGAAAAAGTTTTTTTAACTGAGCCAACGTTTTTTCGGTCAAATGTAAAGAAAAAATCTATAATTGTGGCGGGAAAAAAATGATTAACTTATTTGAACATAAAAATCATCTTCATCAAGTAACTTATTGAATAAAAAAACAAGTTTTTTTTAACTGAAAGTAAGGAGCGACATTAAGACTTAAGAAGAACACAGATTACTCCGTATATGAAGAGGGCTGTTCCCTCCTCAACGCCACACACTTTACACTAAGGTTTGACTCTCTCTCTCAACTCTACTTTCTAAAACAGTACAACACTTTAGCGTAAAGAGCGGGGCGTTGAGGAGGGAACAGCCCCTCTCATATGCGGAGTGAATTTTGTTCGTTTTAAGTTTTAATGTCGCTCTTTACTTTTAGTTAAAAAACTTTTTTTATATTTAATTTATGAACTTTTTTGAATTAATACATTTTTAATTTGACTCTCCGCATTTGAATAATTAAAACGAAATCTGCATATATTTTTTTGGCTCAATGGTTTTCTCTTAGTTTTGATCGGAAGATTTTGAGAAAAAAGGGGTGGGGTAGGAGGCCTGTTTGCCCTCCGATCTTTTGGCCGCTTAATAAAGCACCTAGAACTTTCAATTTCTTCTGGAAGTTTTTATTAGTGAAAAATATGCGTAACTTACGAATCAACTTACGTAATGAACTTCTATGTTCGTATATTTTAATGAGGTATTTGAGAAGGTTTGTCCCCTCGTTAATGCGTCGCTCTTTACGCTAAAGCCAAGACTTTGTCCCAATTCTTTAAGAATGAAGCCTCAATCGTAAAGGCTATAGAATAAATAGTTAAAATTACTAAGAATACTTTAGCGTAAAGAGCGAGGTATTTAGGAAAAGATGAACCCTTCCTATCTATCTATCTATATAAAAATGTAGAGTCTGTCCGTTCGTCTGTCTGTCACTAAGTATGATGTCAATAAAAAAAAAACAATAAAAAAACTTAAAAGAATTAACAACTATCTTCTATAAAAAAACTGAAAAAAAAAGAAAAAAAAATGAAAAGAAAACTAAAAAAAGGAAAAAAACTAAATAAACGAACAGAAAACGAACTGTTGTTCGTTTTGTTATTTTGTTCTGTAAAACGAAAAAAAATTACCCCGTGCAGGAAAGGGGCTGTTCCCTTCTCAACGCCTCGCTCTTTACGCTAAAGTTTTTACTTTTTTTTAGTTTTTTTTCTTTTTTCTTTTTATATTTTTTTTTTTGTAGTTTTACCTTTTTATTTTTTTTTATTTTCATTTTCTTAGCTTTGGTTTTCTCCTTTATTTTTCAGTTTTTTTTGTTTTTTTCTTTTTTTTTTTAGTTTTTTTTCTAGTTTTTTAGCTTTTTTATTAGTTTTTCGTTTTTTTTTCTTTTTATTTTTTGTAGTTTTTACCTTTTTTTAAAGTTTTTTTTAGTTTTTTTTTCCCCAGTCGTCATTTGTGTCCCGATGTCCCGGTCTGTAATTTCGTCCGTCGAAAACATGACGTCAGTCGACACACGAACATAACGTCACTCGACAGACACACACACACACATACAGACAACTTATTTTTATATATATAGAAGATAGATAGATAGACTATCTGTTGGGGGGGGGGCGCTTCGCACCCCCCAAGACCCCCGCGTGGTAAGTCGTTACGCGCCATATTAGTTACGTGCCATTGTAGTTGTGTCCCTGTGTACCACCTATGAATATAGTTAAATTTATATATGTGTTTTGAACTACGTAAAACTTGCGAATATACAACATTCTTGGCTTTCCCATTGTCTGGGCAAATACAAAGCCTTATGTACTTATAATGACGTCATATGCAAACGCTCTTTTTACAAACAAACAAACATGCATACACACAACTCGTTTTTATATAGAAAGATAGATAGATAGATAAAATACACATTAACTGCGTAAAACTTGCGAATATACAACATTCTTCGCTGTCCAATTGTCGCTGTATATAAATAGATTGTCAGGTTTACCGACCCTCGAACATGCAACGTACAATGTCCATGGGAAAAACAATCAGTATTAAGATCTATACCACATTTTTCTAATGATTGACCTTGAGCTTTGTTGATGGTGATTGCAAATGCTAATCGAATTGGGAATTGCAATCTTTTAAATTGAAAAGGCAGATCCGTTGGAATCATGGGAATGCGAGAAATAAGAACAGCCTCACCCTAAAAAGGCGCTGTCAAGATTGTGGCCTCTATTACGTTTCCATAGTTTTTTACGGCAAGTCACGTGCCATTCCAAAGCTTTGGTGGGTTGATATTTCTTAACAGTATTATTGGTACGCTTATTTTTAGTTGTAGCACGTGTGGTGGAAACCCTGAAAGATCCACGGAATTTAAAATTCAGATGGATAATTAACCGCCTCATTTGGTTCCAAAACTGTGTCGACTGACTTGTAAAGGACTGCCTGGTCTCGAATCTTGGTCAAAACAATATTGGTAATTTCGTGGACATCTATATTTTTGGGTGCAAGAATCGCTCTTTCACTTAGCCATTTATTATTTTTAATATTGTTTAGAATATTCGGAAATACTTTTTCAATCAATTCATTTTTGGACGTCACTAAATTACAGAATTCAGCAGGTAGTTGTATTTGTCCTGGAATTGAGTCTACTGGGAGCTTTCCGTTTCCAATTGCCAGCAATTGATCTGAAAATGTTTGACCAGAGTCATCGTTTTGCAATCGGACACGCATATTTGTAGTTAATTTTAATGTTTTTACGTGTACCCATAAATTAGAATTTTTCAGGCAAGCATTCATTTCGTCTGCAGGGGTTGATCCCTGCGTACCACCTATGAATATAGTTAGATTTATATATGTGTTTTGAACGACGTAAAACTTGCGAATATACAACATTCTTGGCTTTCCCATTGTCTGTGCATATACAAAGCCTTATGTACTTATAATGACGTCATAGGCAAACGCTCTTTTTACAAACAAACAAACATGTATACACACAACTCGTTATTATATAGATAGACTAGCTGTTGGGGTGGCGCTTCGCGCCCCCCAAGCCCCCCCCCCCCGCGCGCGTAAGTCGTTACGCGCCATATTAGTTACGCACCATTGTAGTTGTGTCCCTGTGTCCCACCTGTGAATATAGATAGATTTATATATGTGTTTCAAACTTTTGCCGGAAGACACGGGCCGTAATGTCATGTCTATGAACCGCCGATTGTCCTTGAAGTAAAAGCTGCAGTATCTCGTCCCAAGATTGATTACATGTAAATGTAATAAATAAATCTGGACGACCATAGAGACGAACATAAGCAATAGTATCTTGAGCATATTCATGCATATGACGGGGACTGCCAGCATATGACGAAGGTAAAATTGTTAATCTTTCAACGTTTAAAATTGTTAATCTTTTTTAGTTTTTCTTTTTTAAATTTCTTCTTTTCTTTTTTTCTCTTTTAGTTGTTTTCTTTTTTTCGTTTTTTCGTTTTTTTTCTTTTTTTATTTCCTTTTAGTTTTATTCTTTTTTTCATTTTTTTAATAGAAGATTGTATTTAATTCTTTTAAGTTTTTTTTTTAGTTATTTTTTTTATATATTAACGTCATACACTATATTAACGGACAGACACTATATCTATATATATATATAAGAACTAGGTTTCCCAATTAAAGGGTTCCCAATTGGGGGTTAACACCAAGTTAACCCCCAATTAAAAACTATCTTCTATAAGAAAAACTGAAAAAAAAAGAATAAAACTAAAAGGAAATAAAAAAAGAAAAAAAAAAAGAAAAAACGAAAAAAAGAAAACAACTAAAAAAGAAAAAGAAGAAAAGAAGAAATTTAAAAAAGAAAAAGAAAAAAGAAAAAAAAACTAAAAATAAGGAAAAAACTTGTTTTTTTTATTTAATATGTTACTTGATGATGATTTTAAGGTTCAAATAGGTTAATAATTTTTTTTCCGCCACCATTGTAGATTTTTTCTTTACATTTGACCGAAGAAACTTTTTCAGATTTATGACAAAACTGGATGGCAACTAAGCCTCCTCTCCCACCATTTTTCTCAAAATCGTCTGATCGAAACTAAGAGAAAGCCATTTAGCCAAAAATAGAATTAATATACAAATTTCATTTTAATAATTTCTCTGCGGAGAGCCAAAATCAAACATGTATTAATTCAAAAATGTTAAGAAATTAAATGAAAAAACTAGTTTTTTTAACTGACAGTAACGAGCGACATTAAAACTTAAAACGAACACAAATTACTCCGTGTATAAAAGGGGCTGTTCCCTTATCAACCTTCGCTATTTCCGCTAAAGCTTTTTCCTGTTTAATAAAGTAGAATTGAGAGAAAGAGTCAAACTTTAGCCTAAAGAGCGAACGGTTGACGAGGGAACAGAATCTTTCATATACGGAGTAATTTCTGTTCGTTTTAAGTTTTAATGCCGCTCCTTACTTTCAGTTCAAAAAACTTTTTTATTTAATTGCTAAGAAAAATTCGAACGTTTTTTCCTGTATAATCTGCGTTCTTTTTTTTTCTCAGAGATGAGCTGCTTGTCCTGTAATTTTTTCATGAGCTGCTATTTTGTATCTCTTTCATGTATTATCTAAATATTTGTTGTTTTCACCTTGCGACAGCGGAGTGGTTAGCGTCACGCCCGGGAAGGTCTGGGATCTACGTTCGATCCTCCATGTCGTAAGGAATTCTTCTATTTAATACATTGTGGTAATTTTTTTCCAAAATGTTGAAAACTACACTATCCGAAAAAAAAAATTTACGCAATTGTTTGGGGGCGTATAGACTGCACTAAGCTCACTTTTTCTCAGAGATAAACTACTTAAATACTGTATCCATGGACCAAGAATCAATTCCATGTGTTGCAAGGACTTTACGAACTGAAAATGAATAATCAAAGATATGCATTTGATTCAGCGAACAGAAGACCTTTATTTACAGCCACTTTCCTAGTAAGGTATTAGTTAAAAAACACAGGTATTATCAACTGAAAGTAAGGAGCGACATTGAAACTTAAAAAGAATGTAAATTATTATGTATACGAAAGGGGCTGTCTCCTCCTCAACGCCCCGCTCTTTACGCTAAATTTTTGTTGTTTTGAAAAGTAGAGTGGCAAGAAAGAGTCAAACTTCAGCGTAAACAGCGAGGCGTTGAGGGGGAGATTCTGGAATTAAGTTTTATGCTGCTGCAATTGTATTTTCTGCTATTTTTATAAAACGAGTAAAGTAACGAAAGGCTTTCATGTTTAATCATAGTTTACTTACATGTATATCTGGGCATCAACTATTATGGAAGTGGGCCGGTGGATTTTGTATCGGTGGGGGGAGTTTACTTGAACTTCAAAATACAATTGGGTGCCCAAATTTGTATCTGCTTAGTAGGGATTTGGACAAATGCTAACAATTGGACAAGAGCTAACAATGGGTACATTGTGCCATTTACTAGGCTTGTCTCCGGGGCTATGGGTGCCTTGGCATCCCTTGAGGCACTGTTTCTAAATTCTTCACTATTTTGAACTTTAAAACGTCCTCAAAGTCTTAAATTAATACCCTCAGCTGTTCCTGAGATATTGCGGATACGGTCTTTTGACAACCAACATCCACATATTGTTTTGATATTGTTCGACACCTACCTAATAGCGTGTTATTGCAATAATACCCAAATACCCAATGTCTTTTAATAGAGAAAATGACAAACATTTTTTTATTTAGTTACTTTACATGCATGTGGAATCAGGAGTTCTTGAGTTAAGAGCAGCTATGGTCGTGCTTTGGCCCTCCTAAGTGTCTACGTCTTGAACGAGAAACCAACAGTTGAATTAGTTATATTTTTGGCCTTGGCATAACTTTCTGTGGAACAGATATGTAAGTTATTGTTAGTTTATAAATGCTTTTATTTAGCGTCGTATGTTTTGGACATTAATGTTTTGAGCATTTTTTGAAAAATAAAAATTAAGAGTCTTATTAAAAGTTGGTCGAAAGTCGAATTGGTTGTATTTCTGGCATTAGATTTGCTCATGTTGTAACGGATTCAGGCATTGATTTCTTTTTAAACGTCTTTATTGAACCCGTTTGTTTAGAGGTATGTTTAGCTGTGTGTGTTTGCTAAATTCTTTAATATGATCAAAACCCGTTTATACATATGACATTCGTCATCTGCAAGTACTTACAGATATTGGTTTTTTGGTGGAGAGGTAGGCCTACTTTACTTTTTAAGCATTTTAAGCGTTTTCTTTTTTTCAATATTTGTATACATCTTACTTGAAAAAAGTGAATTTTCCAAAGAGGAGGAGCACGATTTCTCTGTATTATTTTAAAAACGATAAGAAATTAAAGAAAAAATCGAGTTTTTTTCAACTAAAGGCAAAGAGCATTGTTAAAACTTAAACGAGCAGAAATGTTGCCGTATATGAAGAGGGTCACTTCCTCATCAATACCTCCCTCTTTATACTAATGTTTTTCTTAGGTTTTTTAATTGAGTTATTTATTCTAATTAAACGGCTTTTATGGTTTAGGAGCAATTCTTAAAGAATTGGGACAAAATTTGAATTTTAGCTTAAAAACCGAGTTATTGATGAGGGCACAACTTCCCTCAGAGAAGTAATAATTTCTGTTAGTTTCAAGTTTTAATGTTGTTCCTTGCTTTCAGTTGAAAAAGCTTATATTATAGAAAGCTATACAACAAAACATAAAGCTGAACTTCTTTTTGCTGTTGTTTTTTTTTCTTTGAGCACTGAGGACGACTTGGCGGAGGTCCTTGTCGAAATATTTGCTTGTTTTTCATATTTAGCTACTGGCTGATAAAATCCTCGTTTTTTCACCTATTTGTTTTTTATCTTTTCATTCTTTATTCCCTTTCTTTGTTTTCAGGAGTAATTCTTAATGAATTGGGAAAAAATTTTAATTTTAGCTTAAAACCGAGTTATTGATGAGGGCACAACTTCCCTCAGAGAAGTAATAATTTCTGTTAGTTTCAAGTTTTAATGTTTTTCCTTGCTTCCAGTTTAAAAAGCTTTTATTATAAACGGAATAAAGCTATACAACAAAACATAAAGCTGAACTTTTTTTTAAAGTAATTTATTTTATTATTATTATTTTAATTGAAGATACAAAAGTGAAACTGTAGTTTAATTTGAAAATATGCTATCCCCCCCCCCTCTTAGAACCCCTATTACAAGTACTGATTAAAATATTCCTGGGAATCAAGGAGATTTGAGAGTAATTCCCCCTCCCAAAAAAGGCAGAACTTCTTTAACATTTTATCTATTATAGGATTGCATTTTGACCTTCAAGTAAACTTCCCCCACATGCACAATATTTTTGGCCTTGATATAACTCACTGTGGATCAGATAGGCAAGTTAATGTTCGTTTTTTTTCCCTTTTATTCATATTCGTATGTCTTGGAGATTAATATTTTTAAGGATTTTTGGAAAAACTAAAGAGCTATATTGAAAGCTTTCGAATTGGTTCTATCTCTAGCATTGGATTCGACTCTTCTGGAGTGGATTAAGCAATTGATATTTTTTTACACACTATAATTTTAGTCCTATTAAAATGCAAATGAAATATTATCTTACATATACTAAAACAGATTTTCTTGGGTAAAATGAGCGCCATCTTCACTGATTTTCGGAAAAAGAAACGGAAAAAACATTCCCAGGAATCAAGTGGATTTGAGAATAATTTTACCCCCTCCACTTCTCTTCCGAAAAAAAATTCGGTCAATATTTATATATTATAAAATTCTAGACTTAGGAAATTTGGGCACTCAATTGCATTTTGAAGTTCAAGTAAACTTTCCCCACCTACACAAATATTCACCGGCCCTCTTCCATAATAGGTGATGCCCAGATATACATGAAAGCCTTTCGTTACTTTACTCGTTTTGTGAAAATAGTAGAAAATGCAATTGCAGTAGCACAAAACCGAATGCTAGAATCCCCCCCTCAACAACTCGCTCTTTACGCTGAAGTTTGGCTCTTTCTTACCACTCTAATTCTCAAAACAATAAAAAACTTTAGCGTAAAGAGCGAGGCTTTGAGGAAGAGACAGTCCCTTTCATATAAGGAATAATTTATATTCTTTTTAAGTTTTAATGTCGCTCCTTGCTTTCAGTTGAAAATACCTGTGTTTTTTAATTAATACCATAAAAAGATAGTGGCAGTAAATAAAGCTCTTCTGTTCGCTGAATCAAATGCATATCTTTGATTATTCATTTTCAGTTTGTAAAGTCCTTGCAACACTTGCAATTGAACTTTGGTCCATGGATACAGTATTTAAGTAGTTTATC
The DNA here is from genome assembly GCF_032884065.1 of Artemia franciscana. Taxonomy (NCBI): domain Eukaryota; kingdom Metazoa; phylum Arthropoda; class Branchiopoda; order Anostraca; family Artemiidae; genus Artemia; species Artemia franciscana. The sequence goes on from NC_088876.1 coordinate 13,979,600, forward strand.
TCTGAGAAAAAGTGAGCTTAGTGCAGTCTATACGCCCCCAAAAAGTTACCTAATTTTTTTTTCGGGTACTGTAGTTTTCAACATTTTGAAAAAAATTTAAACACAAGAGTGAACATCGAAAATTTCCTTACGACATGGAGGATCGAACGTAGATCATACACCTTTCCGGGCGAGACGCTAACCACTCCGCTGTCGCAAGGTGAAAACATCAAATATTTAGATAATCCATGAAAGAGATACAAAATAGCTCATGAAAGAAATACATGACAAGCAGCTCATCTCTGAGAAAAAAAATGAACACAGATTACACAGGAAAAAGTGTTCGACTTTTTCTTAGCAATTAAATAAAAAAAAAAATTTTAACTGAAAGTAAGGAGCGACATTAAAACTTAAAACGAACAGAAATTACTCCGTATATGAAAGATTCCGTTCCCTCCTCAACACCTTGCTCTTTACGCCAAAGTTTGAAACTTTTTCTCAATTCTACTTTTTTTAAACAGTAAAAAGCTTTAGCGGAAAGAGCGGGGGGTTGACAAGGGAACATCCCCTTTTATACACGGAGTAATTTCTGTTCGTTTTAACTTTTAATGTCGCTCCTTACTTTCAGTTGAAAAAACTAGTTTTTTTATTTAATTTCTTAACATTTTTGAATTAATACATGTTTGATTTTGGCTCTCCGCACATAAATTATTAAAATTAAATTTGATTATTAATTCTATTTTTGGCTAAATGGCTTTCTCTTAGTTTCGATCCGACGATTTTGAGAAAAAGGGTGGGACAGGAGGCTTAGTTACCATCCAATTTTCCTATAAATATGAAAAAGTTTTTTCAACTGAGCCAACGTTTTTTCGGTCAAATGTAAAGAAAAAATCTATAATTGTGGCGAGAAAAAAATGATTAACTTATTTGAACATAAAAATCATCTTCATCAAGTAACTTATTGAATAAAAAAACAAGTTTTTTTTAACTGAAAGTAAGGAGCGACATTAAGACTTAAGAAGAACACAGATTACTCCGTATATGAAGAGGGCTGTTCCCTCCTCAACGCCACACACTTTACACTAAGGTTTGACTCTCTCTCTCAACTCTACTTTCTAAAACAGTACAACACTTTAGCGTAAAGAGCGGGGCGTTGAGGAGGGAACAGCCCCTCTCATATGCGGAGTGAATTCTGTTCGTTTTAAGTTTTAATGTCGCTCTTTACTTTTAGTTAAAAAACTTTTTTTTTATTTAATTTATGAACTTTTTTGAATTAATACATTTTTAATTTGGCTCTCCGCATTTGAATAATTAAAACGAAATCTGCATATATTTTTTTGGCTCAATGGTTTTCTCTTAGTTTTGATCGGACAATTTTGAGAAAAAAGGGGTGGGGTAGGAGGCCTGTTTGCCCTCCGATCTTTTGGCCGCTTAATAAAGCACCTAGAACTTTTAATTTCTTCTGGAAGTTTTTATTAGTGAAAAATATGCGTAACTTACGAATCAACTTACGTAATGAACTTCTATGTTCGTATATTTTAATGATGTATTTGAGAAGGTTTGTCCCCTCGTTAATGCGTCGCTCTTTACGCTAAAGCCAAGACTTTGTCCCAATTCTTTAAGAATGAAGCCTCAATCGTAAAGGCTATAGAATAAATAGTTAAAATTACTAAGAATACTTTAGCGTAAAGAGCGAGGTATTTAGGAAAAGATGAACCCCTCCTATCTATCTATCTATATAAAAATGTAGAGTCTGTCCGTTCGTCTGTCTGTCACTAAGTATGATGTCAATAAAAAAAAAAACAATAAAAAAACTTAAAAGAATTAACAACTATCTTCTATAAAAAAAACTGAAAAAAAAAGAAAAAAAAATGAAAAGAAAACTAAAAAAAGGAAAAAAACTAAATAAACGAACAGAAAACGAACTGTTGTTCGTTTTGTTGTTTTGTTCTGTAAAACGAAAAAAAATTACCCCGTGCATGAAAGGGGCTGTTCCCTTCTCAACGCCTCGCTCTTTACGCTAAAGTTTTTACTTTTTTTTAGTTTTTTTTCTTTTTTCTTTTTATATTTTTTTTTTGTAGTTTTACCTTTTTATTTTTTTTTTATTTTCATTTTCTTAGCTTTGGTTTTCTCCTTTATTTTTCAGTTTTTTTTTGTTTTTTTCTTTTTTTTTAGTTTTTTTCTAGTTTTTTAGCTTTTTTATTAGTTTTTCGTTTTTTTTTCTTTTTATTTTTTGTAGTTTTTACCTTTTTTTAAAGTTTTTTTAGTTTTTTTTCCCGGTCGTCATTTGTGTCCCGATGTCCCGGTCTGTAATTTCGTCCGTCGAAAACATGACGTCAGTCGACACACGAACATAACGTCACTCGACAGACACACACACACACATACAGACAACTTATTTTTATATATATAGAAGATAGATGGATAGACTATCTGTTGGGGGGTGGGGGGGGGGGCGCTTCGCACCCCCCAAGATCCCCGCGTGGTAAGTCGTTACGCGCCATATTAGTTACGTGCCATTGTAGTTGTGTCCCTGTGTACCACCTATGAATATAGTTAAATTTATATATGTGTTTTGAACTACGTAAAACTTGCGAATATACAACATTCTTGGCTTTCCCATTGTCTGGGCAAATACAAAGCCTTATGTACTTATAATGACGTCATATGCAAACGCTCTTTTTACAAACAAACAAACATGCATACACACAACTCGTTTTTATATAGAAAGATAGATAGATAGATAAAATACACATTAACTGCGTAAAACTTGCGAATATACAACATTCTTCGCTGTCCAATTGTCGCTGTATATAAATAGATTGTCAGGTTTACCGACCCTCGAACATGCAACGTACAATGTCCATGGGAAAAACAATCAGTATTAAGATCTATACCACATTTTTCTAATGATTGACCTTGAGCTTTGTTGATGGTGATTGCAAATGCTAATCGAATTGGGAATTGCAATCTTTTAAATTGAAAAGGCAGATCCGTTGGAATCATGGGAATGCGAGAAATAAGAACAGCCTCACCCTAAAAAGGCCCTGTCAAGATTGTGGCCTCTATTACGTTTCCATAGTTTTTTTATGGCAAGTCACGTGCCATTCCAAAGCTTTGGTGGGTTGATATTTCTTAACAGTATTATTGGTACGCTTATTTTTAGTTGTAGCACGTGTGGTGGAAACCCTGAAAGATCCACGGAATTTAAAATTCAGATGGATAATTAACCGCCTCATTTGGTTCCAAAACTGTGTCGACTGACTTGTAAAGGACTGCCTGGTCTCGAATCTTGGTCAAAACAATATTGGTAATTTCGTGGACATCTATATTTTTGGGTGCAAGAATCGCTCTTTCACTTAGCCATTTATTATTTTTAATATTGTTTAGAATATTCGGAAATACTTTTTCAATCAATTCATTTTTGGACGTCACTAAATTACAGAATTCAGCAGGTAGTTGTATTTGTCCTGGAATTGAGTCTACTGGGAGCTTTCCGTTTCCAATTGCCAGCAATTGATCTGAAAATGTTTGACCAGAGTCATCGTTTTGCAATCGGACACGCATATTTGTAGTTAATTTTAATGTTTTTACGTGTGCCCATAAATTAGAATTTTTCAGGCAAGCATTCATTTCGTCTGCAGGGGTTGATCCCTGCGTACCACCTATGAATATAGTTAGATTTATATATGTGTTTTGAACGACGTAAAACTTGCGAATATACAACATTCTTGGCTTTCCCATTGTCTGTGCATATACAAAGCCTTATGTACTTATAATGACGTCATAGGCAAACGCTCTTTTTACAAACAAACAAACATGTATACACACAACTCGTTATTATATAGATAGACTAGCTGTTGGGGTGGCGCTTCGCGCCACCCCAACAGCTAGTCGACATTAAAACTTAAAAAATGAAAAAACTAGTTTTTTTAACTGACAGTAACGAGCGACATTAAAACTTAAAACGAACACAAATTACTCCGTGTATAAAAGGGGCTGTTCCCTTATCAACCCTCGCTATTTCCGCTAAAGCTTTTTCCTGTTTAATAAAGTAGAATTGAGAGAAAGAGTCAAACTTTAGCCTAAAGAGCGAACGGTTGACGAGGGAACAGAATCTTTCATATACGGAGTAATTTCTGTTCGTTTTAAGTTTTAATGTCGCTCCTTACTTTCAGTTCAAAAAACTTTTTTATTTAATTGCTAAGAAAAATTCGAACGTTTTTTCCTGTATAATCTGCGTTCTTTTTTTTCTAAGAGATGAGCTGCTTGTCCTGTAATTTTTTCATGAGCTGCTATTTTGTATCTCTTTCATGTTAGCCAAAAGATCCAATCTCTGGAAATTCCTAATGCTCTAACAGTGGTGTCAGTTCATAAAAAATATAGGGTGTGTTGGTAAACGTTCTTTTTAAATCTGAGAGGAAGATTTTGTTCATTTTGTGACTGAAACTATAAACAATAGCTAAGAGCTCATATGGCACTTGTGACGAGGCAAGAAGAGCTAAGAGCCAAGAGCTCATATGGTATGAGCTCTAACGAAATTCTAAGAATCAATAGATTGATTTAAAAGGAAAATCAGAGGCTTAATGCCGGTCAGGATTTAAAATAAAAGCTCTGAGTCACGATGTCCTTCTAAATATCAAAATTCATTATGATCCGATCACCCACACGTAAATTATAAAAACCTAGTTTTTTCTAATTTTTCCTCTCCCTTTAGCCCCCCAGATGGTCGAATCTGGGAAAACGACCTTATCAAGTCAATTTGTGCAGCTCCCTGACAAGCCTACCAATTTTCATCGTCCTAGCACGTCCAGAAGCACTAAACTCGCCAAATCAATGAACCCCTCCCCCCAACTCCCCCAAAGAGAGCGAAACCACTACGGTTACGTCAATCACGTATCAAGGACATCTGCTTATTCTATCCGCCAAGCTTCATCCCGATTCCTCCACTCCAAGTGTTTTCCAAGATTTCACCCTCCAACTCCCCCCAATGTCAAAAGATCTGGTCGGGATTTGAAAAAAGAGCTCTGAGACATGAATTCCTTCTAAATATCAAATTTCATTAAGATCCGATCATCTATTCTTGAGATAAATATATCCCAATTTTTACGTTTTCCAAGAATTCCGGTTTCCCCTCAAACTCCCCCCAATGTCACAGGATCTAGTCGGAATTTAAAATTAGAGCTTTAAAGCACGAGATCCTTCTAAATATCAAATTTCATTAAGATCTGGTCACCCTTTTGTAAGTTACAAATACCTCAATTTTCAAAATTACCCCCCCCCCCAAAACTTCACCAAAGAGAGCAGATCCGGTCCGGTTATGTCAATCACGTATCTTAGAAAGGTTTTTATTCTTCCCATCCAGTTTCATCTTGATTTCTCCGCTTTAAATATTTTCTAAGATTCCCCCCCCCCAAATGACGCTGGAACCGATTGAGATTTAAAATAAGAGATCTGAGTTACGAGGTCATTCTAAATATGAACTTTCATGAAGATCCGATCACTCCTTCGTAAGTTACCCCACCCAATTGAGCAGATCCGTTCCAATTATGTAAATCACGTATCTACTTATTTTTCCCACCAAGTTTCATCCCGATCCCTCCAATCTAAGCGTTTTCCAAGATTTTAGGTTCCCAAACCCCAAACTCCCCCCAATGTCACCAGATCTGGTCGGGATTTAAAATAAGAGCATTGAGATACGATATCCTTCTAAATACCAAATTTCATTGAGATCCGATCACTCGTTTGTAAGTTAAAAGTACCTCATTTTTTCTAATTTTTTATAATTAACCCCCCCCCCCAACTACCCCAAAGAGAGTGGATCTGTTCCGGTTATGTCAATCATGTATCTAGGAATTGTGCTTATTTTTCCCACCAAGTTTCATCCCGATCCCTCCACTCTAAGTGTTTTCCAAGATTTTAGGCTCCCCCCCCAAATGTCACCAGATCCGGTCGGGATTTAAAATAAGAGCTCTGAGACACGATATCCTTCCAAACTTCAAATTTCATTAAGAACCGATCACTCCTTCGTAAGTTAAAAATACCTCATTTTTCTAATTTGTTCCGAATTACACCCCCCCCCCCCAAATCCCCCAAAGAGAGCGGATCTGTCCCGGTTATGTTATTCTCGCATCTAGGACTTGTGCTTATTTTTCCCACCAATTTTCATCCCGATCCCTCCACTCTAAGCGTTTTCCAAGATTTAGACCCCCCCTCAATTCCTCCCAATGTCACCGGATCCAGTCGGGATTTAAAATAAGAGCTCTGAGACACGATATCCTTCCAAACTTCAAATTTCATTAAGATCCGATCGTTCCTTCGTAAGTTAAAAATACCTCTTTTTTCTTTTCTTTTTTTCTGAATTAACCGGCCCCCCACTCCCCCCACCCCGGATGTTCAAGCATTTCTAATTTAATCTGGTCCGGTCCCTGATATGCCGGCCAAGTTTCATTGTCCTAGCTTGCCTGGAAGTGCCTGAAGTAGCAAAACCAGGACAGGCAGACGGACAGACAGACAGACAGACAGACCGACAGAATTTGAGATCGCTATATGTCACTTGGTTAATACCAAGTGCCATAAAAATAATTACTAAATAACTCATTGTGCCCATACCGTTCCTTACTAAGGTAACACTATTGCGCTGTCAATGATATTGAAATGTTTGTCAGTGAATTTCGGCCAGTCAAGTGTTTAGACATCACTGTCACGTTCAATTGTAACGTGAAGCAATCCAATTTGTTTCTAAAAGACACATTTTCTCGTTGGTCTAGCATCAGTAATTCCAAGATGGCTTTTTATTTTCATTGGGTCATTTTAAAAAACGTTTCAAAAACTTCCAAACTGAGAAGACCAAAACAATATAAGCACAGCATATTCCTGGGGGTGCAATCAGAACAAGAGCTAAGAGCTCATATGGCACTTGTGACGAGGTCGGAAGAGCCAAGAGCTAAGAGCTCATATGGTATGCGCTCTAGCAAAATTCTTAGAATCAATAGATTGCTTTAAAAGGAAAATCAGAGGCTTAATTACGGTCGGGATTTAAAATAAGAGCTCTGAGTCACGAGGTCAAGCTAAATATTAAAATTCATTAAGATCCGATCACCCACTCGCAAGTTAAATTACCTCAATTTTTCTAATTTTTCCTCTCCCCTCAGCACCCCAGATGTTCGAATCAGGGGAAATGACTTTATCGAGTCAATTTGTACAGCTACCTGACATGCCTACCGATTTTCATCGTCCTAGCACGTCCAGAAGCACCAAACTCACCAGAGCACTGAACCCCACCACCTAACTCCGCCAAAGATAGCGGATCCGGTCCGGTTATGTAAGTCACCTATCTTGGACTTGTGCTTATTCTGTCCACCAAGTTTCATCCTGATCTCTCCGCTATAAGCGTTTTCAAAGATTCCCCCCCCCCCAAATGACACTGGATCTGGTCGGGATAAAAAATAAGACATTTGAGTTTCGAGGTCCTTCTAAATATGAAATTTCATTAAGATATGATCACTCTTTCGCAAGTTAAAAATACCTCATTTTTTCTAATTTTTAGAATTAACCCTCCCCCCAGCTCCCCCAAAGAGAGCAGATCCGTTCTGGTTATGTCAATCCTGTATCTAGGACTTGTGCTTATTTTTCCCACCAATTTTTATCCCGATTCCTCCACTCTAAGCGTTTTCCAAGATTTTAGGTTCCACCCCCCCCCCAGCTTCCCCTTCACCAGATCCGGTCGGGATTTAAAATAAGAGCTCTGAGACACAATATCCTTCAAAACATCAAATTTCATTAAGATCCGATCACTCCTTCATAAGTTAAAAATACCTCATTTTATTTAATTTTTCAGATTAACCCTCCTCCCCCAACTCCTCCAAAGAGAGCGAATCCGTTCCGGTTATTTCAATCATATATCTAGGACTTATGATTATTTTTACCACCAAGTTTCATCCCGATCCCTCAACTCTAAGTGTTTTCCGAGATTTTAGGTTCCCTCCCCAACTTCCCCTTAACCGGATAAGGTCAATATTTATTACAAGAGCTCTGAGACATGATATCCTTCCAAACATCAAATTTCATCAAGATCTGGTCACTCCTTCGTAAGTTAAGAATACCTCATTTTCCTAATTTTTCAGAATTAACCCTCCCCCCCACTCCCCCGAAGAGAGCGGATCCATCCCGGTTATGTCAATAACGTATCTAGGTCTTCTGCTTATTTTTCCCAGCAAGTTTCATCCCGATCCCTCCACTCAAAGCGTTTGCCAAGATTTTAGGTTTCCCCCCTCCAACTCCCCCAATGTCGTCCGATCTGGTCGGGATTTAAAATAAGAGCTCTGAGACACGATATCATTCCAAACATCAAATTTCATTAAGATCCCATCACCCGCTCATAAGTTAAAAATACTTCATTTTTTCTATTTTTTTCGACTTAACCGGCCCCCGACTCCCCCCCCCCAGATTGTCAAATCGGGAAAATGACTATTTCCAATTTAATCTGGTCCGGTCCCTGATACGCTTGCAAAATTTCATCGTCCTAGCTTACCTGGAAGTGCCTAAAGTAGCAAAACCGGGACCGACAGACCTGACAGACAGACCGACAGAATTTGCGATAGCTATATGTCACTTGGTTAATACCAAGTGGCATAAAAACTGAATAGAATGACGAAGAGGGAAGGGTTAAAATAGAATCAAACGGGGAAAAGCGATCTCTGCCTCAACTCTCTATTCCGAAATGTTAAAATGAATGTCATACCTTTGTCACTGAAATCGTTTATATCAGAATCAGAAAATTCATAGCAGAGGGTATTGTTCTTCTTTCGTCTGAACTCTGGTTTTCCTTGATCATCTTGCTCCTGATTATCCAGTATAAGGTGATTGAAAACCGGAGAAAGTTTTGCAATATCCGCATCTGTAGCTGTAAAAGAAACCTCCATATTTTGCGTTTCGACAGATGGCAGTATTTCAGCTGTGGTATCTGTAATCATAAAACACATGGTGCTTAGTTAAAAGTATTCAACCCTGACACTAAGCTTTTTTTTTGAACAAATGCAAAATAAACAGCTAATAGAGAGCAAAGTTGAGGCAACGTCTATCTGTTATCAAGTAAAATTCTTTACATATTAAAAGGGAAAAGTAGCACAACAAGGGTGACTCATCTTCAGCATGTAGCTCTTAACTAAATTGATGATATCTCATTAAGATTAATGCAAGAACTTAAGAAAGATACACAAGACTAGCATTTCCACCACATGTAAATATTCCGATCAGATTGTGTTATCTATTAAGAAATTTAGACTGACCAGTGAAAGCATTCTTATTTGTAAGCACTCTCTTGACCAAAAGCACATTAGAAAGTTCCTTTAGACAACACTTTTGTGATGGTTTACATCTATGGTTCAATGAGACACCTTCTTTAAAAGCAAGATACGTGGATTTGTTTTCACTGAGCGTCAATTCACTTGGATTCAGGTATGTTTGAATTCATGTATCATTGAAATTAATCTTGAAGTATGGGTAGTTTTGACAGGCCATTACCGGGAATTAGCGTGGGTATAAATCAACCCAAATTTGGCGGAAGACAAAAGCAAGCATTGAAAAGGTTTCTGTCATTTTCAATGCGTCAGGGAAATATAATGAAGATGTAAATGATGAAGTAAAAGAAGATATACAAACAAATGTATATGAAGCATGTAAATATTCGGAATTGATGCTTATTTTTAATAGATCTCATATTCTAGTCACACTTTTGTGGGGATCAGTGCCATGTATTTGTCGGAGAATATTGTTGTTTTGTTTTAATCTATTATATATATATAAAAATAAATTGTCTGTGTGTGTGTCGAGTGACGTCATGTCATCATGTCATGTCGTCATTAAGTTAGTTGTCGTCATGTTTGTTATGACGATGGCGTCATTAAAGGTATTTAAGACATTCGTTCAAAGACAAATTTCTAATTGTAAGAAGATCGTGGACGGAAAAATGTTTAATTGTAAAATGACTGAAGAACCTACAATGGCAACAGCCGAGGAAGCTGCTCAAAGAGTCTATGCCAAAAAACTTGCGGCTGATAGAGATTTGAACGATTTTCTTAAATACTTTTAATGACGTCATTGTCATAACAAACATGACGACAACTAACTTTGTATGTGTGTTATGTCTGTCTGTCTGTCTGTCCGCATATGACGTCTGAATTATTTCATCATATACCAATTCAAAAACGAATGTATTCAAGCCCAAAGTAGCTGAGTTGGTAACGCGTTATGTTCCAGGTTCTAGGTCCCAGAGGTTCCAGGTTCGAACCTTGGCTAGGTAAAAACTACAAAAAAAAAACTAAAAAAAAACTAAAAACTAAAAAAAAAACTAAAAACTAATAAAAAAACAAAAAAAGCTAAAAAACTAAAAAAGAAAAAAAGGAAAAAACTGAAAAATAAAGGAGAAAAACAAAACTAAAAAAATGAAAATAAAATAAAAAAACTAAAAAGGTAAAAACTACAAAAAAAAACTAAAAAGAAAAAAAACTAAAAAAACTTAAAAAAAGGTAAAAACAAAAAAAAAACTAAAAAGAAAAAAAGGAAAAAAACTAAAAATTTATTTCATCATATACCAATTCAAAAACGAATGTATATACAGACCGGGACACCGGGACACAAATGACGACCGAGACACAGGGAATATAAATGACGACCGGGACACAGGGACACAACTACAACGGGGACGCAGGGGGGCACAGGGGGATATATAAATGACGACGGGGACACAGGGAATGTTCGATTAGCAATCACCATCAACAAAGCTCAAGGGCAATCATTAGAATCATGAGGTATAACTAAAAAAAATAAAAAAAAGGTAAAAAAACTAAAAACTAAAAAAAAGACCAATTCAAAAACGAATGTATATACAGACCGGGACACCGGGACACAGGGAATATAAATGACGATCGGGACACTCAAAGAGAAATTACAGACTGGGACACCGGGACACAAATGACGACCGGGACACAGGGACACAACTACAACGGGAACGCCGGGGGGCACAGGGGGATATATAATTGACGACGGCGACACAGGGAATGTTTGATTAGCAATCACCATCAACAAAGCTCAAGGGCAATCATTAGAATAATGAGGTATAGATCTGAATACGGATTGTTTTTCCCATGGACAATTATATGTTGCATGTTCAAGAGTCGGTAAACCTGACAATCTATTTATATGCACAGACAATGGGACAGCGAAGAATGTTGTATATTCGCAAGTTTTACGTAGTAAAAAACATATATCTATATATATATAAAAATAAGTTGTCTGTCTGTCTGTAGATCAGGTGACGTCATGTTTATGTGTTGACTGACGTCATGAAATTAGTTGTCGTCATTTTTGCTTTGACGGTGACGTCATTCAAGATATTTAAGACATATGTTCACGTAGAAATCTATTAATGTTTAAGTTTACAATGACTGATGAACTTACCATGGCAAAAGCCGATGAAGATGCTCAAAGAGTCTATGCCAAAAAACTTGCTGCTGATAGAGAAAGTCAGAAAAGAAAGCGTGCCGAGGAATCAAAAGAACAGCAAGGAAACAGGCTTGAGGCTGATAGAGAAAGAAAGAACAGAAAGCGTGCCGAGGAATCAAAAGAACAGCAAGGAAACAGGCTTGAGGCTGATAGAGAAAGAAAGAACAGAAAGCGTGCCGAGGAATCAAAAGAACAGCAAGGAAACAGGCTTGAGGCTGATAGAGAAAAAAAGAACAGAAAGCGTGCCGAGGAACTACCAGAGCAACGCGGAAGCAGACTTTCTGCTAAAAGAGAAAGTGAAAAAAGAAGGCGTGCCGAGGAATTACAAGAACAGCAAGAAATCAGGCTTGCTGCTGATAGAGAAAGTAAGAAAAGAAAGCGTGCCGAGGAATCACAAGAACAGCAAGAAATCAGGCTTGCTGCTGATAGAGAAAGTAAGAAAAGAAAGCGTGCCGAGGAATCAGAGCAACCTGAAAGTTATCGCCTGGCATTCAGGTACAACCCAGTCGATGATTATAGGTTGAGTAGATGTGTTCAAATCGGGACAATGTCTAAAATTTGTCCCTATTGCAAGGCCTTGAAATTCAATGGTGAAACAATGGGAATGTGTTGCGCCTCAGGAAAAGTTAAACTTCCTCTATTGGCTGCACCACCAGAGCCATTGAAGACGAATGAATGCTTGCCTGAAAAATACTAATTTATGGGCACACGTAAAAATATTAAAATTAACTACAAATATGCGTGTCCGATTGCAAAACGATGACTCTGGTCAAACATTTTCAGATCAATTGCTGACAATTGGAAACGGAAAGCTCCCAGTAGACTCAATTTCAGGACGTATACAACTACCTGCTGATTTCTGTAATTTAGTGACGTCCAAAAATGAATTGATTGAAAAAGTATTTCCGAATATTCTAAAAAATTATAAAAATAATAAATGGCTAAGTGAAAGAGCGATTCTCGCACCCAAAAATATAGACGTCCACGAAATCAACAATATTGTTTTGACCAAGATTCGAGACCAGGCAGTCCTTTACAAGTCAGTCGACACAGTTTTGGAACCAAATGAAGCGGTTAATTATCCATCTGAATTTTTAAATTCCATAGATCTTTCAGGGTTTCCACCACACGTGCTACAACTAAAAATAGGCGTACCAATAATACTTTTAAGAAATATAAACCCACCAAAGCTTTGCAATGGCACTCGACTTGCCGTAAAAAAAACAATGGAAAACCTAATAGAGGCCACAATCTTGACAGGGCCTTTTGAAGGTGAGGCTGTTCTTATTCCTCGCATTCCCATGATTCCAACGGATCTGCCTTTTCAATTTAAAAGATTGCAATTCCCAATTCGATTAGCATTTGCAATCACCATTAACAAAGCTCAAGGTCAATCATTAGAAAAATGTGATATAGATCTTAATACTGATTGTTTTTCCCATGGACAATTGTACGTTGCATGTTCGAGGGTCGGTAAACCTGACAATCTATTTATATGCAGCGACAATTGGACAGCGAAGAATGTTGTATATTCGCAAGTTTTACGCAGTTAATTTGTATTGTATCTATCTATCTATCTATCTATATAAAAACGAGTTGTGTGTATGCATGTTTGTTTGTTTGTAAAAAGAGCGTTTGCATATGATGTCATTATTAGTACATACGGCTTTGTATATGCAGAGACAATGGGAAAGCCAAGAATGTTGTATATTCGCAATTTTTACGTAGTTTAACTCCTGCAGACGAAATGAATGCTTGCCTAAAAAATTCTAATTTATGGGCACACGTAAAAATATTAAAATTAACTACAAATATGCGTGTCCGATTGCAAAACGATGACTCTGGTCAAACAGTAGACTCAATTTCAGGACGTATACAACTACCTGCTGATTTCTGTAATTTAGTGACGTCCAAAAATGAATTGATTGAAAAAGTATTTCCGAATATTCTAAAAATTTATAAAAATAATAAATGGCTAAGTGAAAGAGCGATTCTCGCACACAAAAATATAGACGTCCACGAAATCAACAATATTGTTTTGACCAAGATTCGAGACCAGGCAGTCCTTTACAAGTCAGTCGACACAGTTTTGGAACCAAATGAAGCGGTTAATTATCCATCTGAATTTTTAAATTCCATAGATCCTTCAGGGTTTCCACCACACGTGCTACAACTAAAAATAGGCGTACCAATAATACTTTTAAGAAATATCAACCCACCAAAGCTTTGCAATGGCACGCGACTTGCCGTAAAAAAAAACAATGGAAAACCTAATAGAGGCCACAATCTTGACAGGGCCTTATGAGGGTGAGGCTGTTCTTATTTCTCGCATTCCCATGATTCCAACGGATCTGCTTTTTCAATTTAAAAGATTGCAATTCCCAATTCGATTAGTATTTGCAATCACCATTAACAAAGCTCAAGGTCAATCATTAGAAAAATGTGGTATAGATCTTAATACTGATTGTTTTTCCCATGGACAATTGTACGTTGCATGTTCGAGGGTCGGTAAACCTGACAATGTATTTATATGCAGCGACAATTGGACAGCGAAGAATGTTGTATATTCGCAAGTTTTACGCAGTTAATTTGTATTGTATCTATCTATCTATATAAAAACGAGTTGTGTGGATGCATGTTTGTTTGTTTGTAAAAAGAGCGTTTGCATATGACGTCATTATTAGTACATACGGCTTTGTATATGCACAGACAATGGGAAAGCCAAGAATGTTGTTTATTCGCAATTTTTACGTAGTTTGAAACACATATATAAATCTATCTATATTCACAGGTGGGACACAGGGACACAACTACAATGGCGCATAACTAATATGGCGCGTAACGACTTACGCGCGCGGGGGGGCTTGGGGGGCGCGAAGCGCCCCACCAACTAGGTGTTGGGGTGGCGCGAAGCGCCTCCCCAACAGCTAGTATATATATATATATATATATATATATATATATATATATATATATATATATATATATATATATATATATATATATATATATATATATATTCACAGGTAGGACACAGGGACACAACTACAATGGCGCGTAACTAATATGGTGTGTAACGACTTACGCGCGCAGGGGGGGCTTGGGAGGGTGTTGGGGTGGCAAGAAGCGCAACCCCAACAGCTAGTACTTCTTATAACATCCTATTTACTGCTAATTTAATGAATAATTCATAAAATAATCCTTAATGCTGTTGTCTGCAGCCACAAACTACGGACCTGTTTACCCACAATTTAATCAGAGGGGTAATACTGTATGTGACTTGAGTTTTATAAAATCAAAAAAATTGAATTTTAGTTTGCAGAAAATAGTTCAAAGATACCATAACAAAACTCTGTAGTCGAAAAAGCACCCCAAGAGCACAGGGGCAAGTATTTTAAGTTATGCCCTAGGGGCATATAAGGTTTTTATGCGAGGGTTTTTAAAATAGTTCAAAATATCATTAAGCGAATTACTTATTACGATGCTAATTTTTAGACTTAGAGATGCTTTATATAAGGTTTTAAGAGAAAAATATTATGGTTTCAGGAAGGGAAGGGATTGTGTAAACCAAATTTTCACTCTTAGATTAATAACTGATAAGAGAGGCATTAAACCACGTTAGTCTTCGGTTTTATAGATGATTAGCAAGCGTTTGAATCCTCAAGAGCTTCAGCAAAGGTCCTTTCTTTGTATGGTATACCACAATGCAAGATAAGCACATGTAAGTGATTAGTACTAGTTATGGAAATAAAATTGCTGCGGGTAAGGTAGGAAATGCCGTCAGTAGCTGTTTTCATATTGAATAGCGAGTTAAGCAGGGTTGTGTTTCTATCCCCATTTCTACGGGTCATTTTTATAGACTTCGTCCTACAGAGCACAGCAAAGACAATGGGATAACACACAAACAATTAGGGAGATAAAAGTCTTCTAGACAAAACTGTGCTGATGATTTAAGCATCCTAGATGAAAATATTGGCGAAACGATTGTAATTTTGGAGGATTTGAAAGTTTTAGCTGCAAAAATAGGTTTAAAATAAATGTTGGGAAGACAGAGTCATTATAACTAGGAATAAGTAAAGGTGAAGAGTTGAAGCTGGATAAAGAGAAGGTCGATCATGTTTTATCAAGGTTCATCGTTTTAAGAAATGAAAAAGAAATACTTTGAGAAGAAGTATAAGGAGGTGGAAGGATGCCCTAGAAAGACTTGGGGATTAATAAAAGAAGGTGTTGAATTAAAAACAAATAGTGTTCCCGCTAAATTAATTAGTGCAAAGGGTGAGACTATAAAGTTGGAAGGTGAAATATGTAAAGATTTTCAGAATTATTTTTCAAATATTGGTCCAAATCTATCGATGTCAATTGTGCCTGATATTTGTGATCCGACGTGTGAATTTTTAGTGAGGGACCCGATCGATATCTCTCTTCATCTTAACCTTGTAACAGTTGATGAAATTAAACAAATTATTTATGGGTTACGTAGTAACTCACCTGGTAGTGATCAAATCACTTTAAAAACTCTTTAGTTTATATTCCATTTTAAATCTCTAGTTTTATGTGAATTAATTAACAAGTGTTTTCGTCAAGGGAAATTTCCAAATTGTTTTAAAAACTGACCCAATGGTATTAAAACTGACCCAGGAAATTATGGACCGATAAGTATTCTACCCACACTTTTCCACATTTTAGAAGTGTTTTAGTACTAGAATGATGAGGTTTGGAGGATCATAAGTTACTGGTAGAGACACACTTTGGGTTCCGCATAAAAAGAACACCGGAACAGGTTATGATTTATTTAACAACTGGTATCAATGAGGCCTTAGATAAAGGTTTAAAGTAGGGGCTGTATTTTTAGATCTGATAAAAGATTTCGACATGGTGGACCATGAACTTCTTAAAAAGTGTGAGGTGTATGGTCGGAGGGGAAATGTGGACACGAATTTCTTAAGAAGTTTTATAAGTAATCATTTTCAGTATGTTCAACTAAATGAAATCTTCTTCAGGAGAAAAACTGGTTTTCCGCAAGGATCAGTTCTTGGCTCTATATTATTCTTGATATTCATAAATGATTGACCAAATTGTCTAAATAATTTTTGCTACAGAATAAATGAACTAACGGTTAACTCCATTAGTGAAACAGTTTTAGTGAAACCTGCTTGAGAAGTCATCGACAGAATCAATTGAAAAAATTGTAACCTGGATGAGGGTAAATAAACTAAGGATGAACATAGGCAAGTCTTTTTTTTTGTCATTTTCTTACGATCGCCGGATTTTTACCCATAGATGAAGGTTCAAGGTTCAATCGGGTTTAATTAAAAAAGGAAATAACTAAACATAAAGCACACTGCTCTATGACAAAACTCATGTTGAGACCCATAAACACAAAAAATTCTTCACTAACACGCAGTACGGCTCCCACTTCACTCTTCGACACAACCACGTGCCTCCTCATTATATAATCTTAACCATAGGGTTCCTACCTCCCTCCCCGGCCGTACAACCACCTCGCCTAAAATATAAACTTCATCTAATTTAAATTATCTTTCTTTTTTTATCATTCACTTACTGACCTTTAACTAAATATTTATTTAAATTATTTTTGAAAGACTCGAGGGAGCTTCTACATCTCAGCTCTTTTGGAAGCATATTCCACACTTTAGCACATGCTACATCCGGGGAAAAATTTGAACATACTGTTGGAGTTCATCTCACTTGAAGGTCAAAGGCAGAGTGCGTGTTTCGATCATGTTGTTCAGACATCAACCGAAACAGATTGTGGGAGGGAGATGGAATTAAACCGGATACAAATTCAAAAACGAAAACTGAGCACGACAGACGGTAAAGGGAACCAAGGGACAGATAGTCGTCTACATTTCAAATAATTTTCAATGCACGGTTGTGGATTGAGTCAAGACTCTTCAGGTGTGATTTGAAGGTTGACTGCCAAATTATGGCACAATACTGCAGGTGAGGTTTCAGAAGTCCGTTGTAAAGTAGATTTAATGAAGGAATTAAATACGTATAATAGAGTTATAAAACAGACTGTTTCTTTTAAATACCTTGGGATTGTAATTGATGAGAATTTATCTTTGAAGTAGCATATCTTTTAACTAGTAAAATCCTGGCAAGAAATCTAGGTATAATGAAGAAACTCCAGCATTTTTTTTCCTAAATCTAACCTACACCATCTTTATTTTTCTCTTATACAGTAATACGTTATCCATTATAAAACATATAAGAATAATATTTGATCATATCTTGCTTTTATGAATAGGGTTAAAATTCTTATGACCTCTGACTCTCAAATAAAAATAAGCTACGTATCATTATTGACAACAAAAATGAAATTTGTAAACACACCTCAGGAGACTAGCTGTTAAGAATACTGAATTTCATAGACCATCTAACAGTTAGAAAACAAAAATGGGGCAAAACGAACATAACAAGAGTTAAGAGATCATATGGCACTTGTGACGAGGTCGGAAGAGCCAAGAGCTCACATGGCATGAGCTCAAGCAAAATTTTCAGAATCAATAGAATGATTTAAAAGGAAAATAGGCTTAATGCTGGTCGTGATTTGAAATAAGAGCTCTGAGACACGAGGTCCTTCTAAATATCAAAATCCATTTAGATCCGGTCACCTACTCGTAAGTTAAAAATGTCTTATTTTTTCTAATTTTTCCTCTATCTTCAGCCCCCCAGATGGTCGAATTGGAGAAAACGACTTTATCAAGTCAATTTGTACCAGTCCCTGACACACCTACCAATTTTCATCGTCCTAACACGTCCAAAAGCACTAAACTCGCCAAAGCACTGGACCCCCTAACTCCCCCAAAGAGAGCAGGTCCAGTCCGGTTAAGTCAATCACCTATCTATGACATTTGCTTATTCTACCCACCAAGTTTCATCCCGATCTCTCCACCCAGAGCGTTGTCACCAGATCTAAGACACGAGTTCCTTCTAAACATTAAATTCCATTACGATCCGGTCACCCGTTCTTAAGTTAAAAACCTCAATTTTTCTAATATTTTTCAAATTACCTCCCCCCCCAAACTCCTCCAAAGAGAGCAGATCCGTTCTAATTATGTCAATCACGTATCTAGAACTTGTGCTTATTCTTCCAATCAAGTTTCATCCCGATCTCTCCCCTCTAAGCGTTTTCCAAGATTTCCAGTTTCCAGGATTTCTGTTTCGTCCCTCTAACCCTTATGTCCCCGGATCCAATTCGAATTGAAAACGCAGCATCTGACACTCGAGATCTTTCTACATGTCAAGTTTCATTAAAATCTGATCACCCATTCGTAAGATAAAGATACCTCAATTTTCACGTTTTCCAAGGTTTCCGGTTTCCCCCTCCTACTGTCCCAATGTCACCAGATCTGATCGAGATTTAAAATAAGAGCTCTGAAGCACAAGATCCATCTAAATATAAAATTTCATTAAGATCTGATCACCCGTTCGTAAGTTACAAATACCTCCTTTTTCTAATTTTTCCAAATTTCCCCCATCCTCCAACTCCCCCAAAGAGAGTGGATCCATTCCGGTTATTTTAATCACGTATCTAAGACTTGTGCTTATTTTTCCCACCAAGTTTTATCCCGATCCCTCCACTCTAAGTGTTTTCCTAGATTTTAGGTTTCCCCCTCCAACTCCCCACCCCAATGTCAGCAGATCCGGTCGGGATTTGAAATAAAAGCTCTGAGTCACGATATCCTTCAAAATATCAAATTTCATTAATATCCGATCACCCGTTCGTAAGTTAAAATACCTCATTTTTTCTAATTTTTCCGAATCAACCCCCCCCCCCCCCAGATAGTCAAATCGGGAAAACGACTATTTCGAATTTAATCTAATCTGATCCCTGATAATCTGGTCTGGAAGTACTAGATAATCTAATAATCTGGTCCCAGATAATCTAATCTGGAAGTGCCTAAATTAGCAAAACCAAGACACACACCAACAGAATTTACGATCGCTATTTTGTCACTAGGTAAATACCAAGTGCCATTTAAAGGTATATCCTTACCATAAACAATTGGCTGTTCGCTAGAAGTCTCAAGCTGTTGGACTGGAACATTACTTTCAACCTTGAAGCTTGGCTTACGATCTGTAACAAAAGAGTGAGATCCATGTTCCAAGATCAAATTTCCAACTTCATAACCAACATAGTCTTCATTTGACAAGGAATCCCTGTCTTTGAAGTTTAAAAGAATTAAAGAAAGTATATAAGACTTTTTTATGTATACCATCCACACCAAATATAATTTCTTTGAAAACTCTACTGTTAAAATACGAGTTTACTATTAAGATGTTAAAACTTATGGAAAATGATAAATTCTTGAAGAAAAAAATATATTTGAGCGAAATCTTTTATTTTTCGCAATTTAAAAAATTCATACTGATTACTCTCTATTTAAAAAAAAATTAAAATTTTTGGATTTAGTTACGCTAGATTTTTTGTACGGTATTTTGATAAATCATTCCAATAATTTGTCAGCCACTAGTGAAACTACTTATGGTATTAGTGTAAGATATCACAGTCAAGACCGACCACGGGTTCTACAAGCACTGCCATCACTGATTGTCACGCAGTGGACTTTCTACAACTAGAACCAGTATTCTTCTATCAAGAACCTTAGTTCCGTTCAGGAAAGCTGTTGCATAGCTTTCAACTTCCTGGTCTATACAGCCCTCTACTCTATCAATTCACCAATATCAGACTCCAAGTCAAAAAGAAAGAAAACGTCATTTCGGGTCAAATAAACTTCAGAGCATCAAATCATTCGAGCCAATTTCATTCAGACCAATTTCAGAGCAAAATACAAAGAGGCAAAGTTCAAGGTGGCCAACCAATCCTAAAAGCGGGGGGTGTGACGTGTGGCCGGGTGTTTTCCACAATGTATGGACATACTCTCCTTTTTACCCTGGTGAAGTTTTACCCACCTCTGGTTGTTTAACAATTCTTTTTGGTTTGGGATGACTCATCGTAACAACGTAGTTTCTACTTGAAGCTAATTAATGATTCTGTGAGAAGTTTCCAAAGATCCCAGCCCAAATGAATAGAAATGAAAAGCGAACATTTACTCAAGAAACCCAATGTCTATTTGCCGAAAAACTCCTTAAAATAGCCTAAGAATTACGCAAAAAGAATATGAAGTGAATTTAATACACAAATAATTTCCGACAAAAAAAAGGAGTTGGCTCTTAAGGGTTGTATTTTTTTTCATATAATCAAACCTTCTAATAAACATTTACGCGCAAGTAAAATACCAAACATCCAAACAGATAAAATAGAGGATTCCTAAGTTCTACTTGGCAATATTAGCTTATAACTTTATTTTACGTTAAGCAAGTAAACACCAGTAATAATTCCTTGTTGTCTTGCATAGCTGGTTTATTGATAGGATTAAATAAAAAATAAAAAAGTTATTTTAACTGCAAGTAAAGAGCGACATTAAAATTTAAAACGAACAGAAATTATTCCGTATATGAAAGGGGTTGTCCCCTCCTCAACACCCCGCTCTTTACGCTAAAGTTTGACTCTTTGCCACAACTCTACTCTTTAAAACATGAAAAAATTTCGCGTTAAGACCGAGGCGTTGAGGAGGGTACAACCCCTCCTCAACGCCAGCAAGTAGATTTTCTTATTTTTTGTAAGAACGTTTTTGTTAGTAATAAACACTCGTACGTTACGAATAAACTTACGTAACGAACTTCTATATTTGTGTATTTTTATTATGTATATGAGGGGGTTTGCCCCCTCATCAATACCGCGCTCTTTACACTAAAGCTTGAATTTTGTCCCAAATCTTTAAGAATGACCCCTGAATCACAAAGGCCGTAGAATAAATAGTTGAAATTACCAAAAATACTTTAGCGTACAGACCAAGGTATTGTGGAGGAGAAAACCTTCTTATATATGTAATATTTTATTTTCGTTTTAAATTTTAATGCTACTAATTACTTCCAGGTGAATTTTTTTTTTTTTTTTTCTCATTGTTTCTTTTTAAATAATGCTAGAAAATCCTGGGTCCCCTTCATGGAAATTCTCTTCCCTTATGATAAATTCCCCCACGTAAAGATCCTCCCACGTAAAAAGTCCCCCTGAAAACGTCAATACACTTCATAATAACCATTACTATATGTAAACAATGGTCAAAGTTTGTAACTTCAAGCCCCTCCCAAGGGGAATGTGGGGGAATAAGTCGTCCCCAAAGACATAGTTATTAAGTTTTCGACTAAGCTGAACAGAATGGCTATTTCACAATTTTGATCCGGTTACTTTGGTAACCGTCAATCACAATTTTGAAAATGTGCGTGGGAGGGGGCCTAGGTGCCCTCCAAATTTTTTGGTCACTTAAAAAGGGCACTAGAACTTTTAATTTCCGTTAGAATGAGCCCTCTTGCAACATTCTAGGACCACTGGGTCGATACGATCTCCCCTGGGAAAAAACAAAGAAACAAATAAACAAACAGACACGCATCCGTGATGTGTCTTGCCACATTTTTATAGATAGGAGCTTGAAACTTCTATAGTGGGGTTCTCTGATACGCTGAATCTGAAGGTATGATTTTTATTAAGATTCTATGACTTTTAGTAGCTGTTTCCCCCTATTTTCTAAAATAAGGCAAATTTTCTTAGGCTCGTAGATTTTGATGGGTAAGACTAAGCTTGAGTAAGAATAAGCTTCCAGGACCGTAGTCCATAGAGCATTGAGAATTCGAGCATTAATGTGTCTTATATGTTCAAAACAAATAATTTTCTGATGTTGTGGCCCTTTTCTGCACCACTGCCCCCTTCTGAGATGAAACCCTGCGTATATACACAGTCAAAGTGTAATCAAGATGCATCAGAAAAATAATTCAGTAAAAACAAGATTACAAAACAACGTTTATCACCCTGATTTCATTGATGGACAGAGGAGAGAGATCTTTCTTAACTAAGGAAATGAAAATAAGCGCATTCAGATTTTTTTTGTTTTGTTTGCACAATCCAATAGTCAGATAAAACTCAAATGCAACTATCTATTTTAATGAAAGGAGTCTTTGGGAGTTTTAACGCAAAGGAGGCTTCAAGAATCGATAAAAGTTTATACAAGATCTTTTGAAATATAATTCCTATTGCGAATTCTGATACTTTGTTACATGATTAAAAAATCACAAATTACATGGTTAAAACTTAAATGACAAAAAATTTGCAATGAAACTCGGAAACTCGTCCATTAAGCCAAACCGAGAACAAAAACGATGAACAACAGGGGCCGGCAGCACTTATGAAGAATAATTGATATTTTATAAGAAAAAGAAAACCTAATAGGAGTCAAGCCAATAGTATTCTATGAACTTAATTATTAAACTGTGACGGCCTACCGGCAAATTCTACATTGCAAACATGCTTATATTGTAACTTAGGTCAAAATGATATACTGAAGTAATAAAATTTTCACTAACATGGCGAGGCTCAATTATAATTTCAAAATGTGTAGTGCCAATTATCAGTGTATATATTAGCATATTAAAGCAAGTATAAGCTATTCCAAAGTTTAGGTTGTCTTGGAATCACAGTGAACATTACAGCAGCAACAAATAAATACCTTGACAGTATCCACCAATGTTGGAATTGAAAAAAACTTCTTGTTTTGCCTTTTTATTACTTCTCTTGCATTCATCATCAGCAAATTTAAATCCATTAATATCCTCTGAAATATGCTTCTTCACAATTAGATGTTCCTTTATATTGTTAACATTCGGACATAAACAAATAGGGCACTTCTTTTCTTTATCAGCTTCATGTTCTATATAATGAATGGCAAAATCTGAGTAGTTATTTATTTCTTCACGGCAAATTTCACAGATAAATGACAACCCTGTTTCACAGTTTGTAGACTTATGCAGTTGTAAGAAATAAAAAGTATTTTCAATCTTTCCACAAGCACTACACCGCCATTTACCACAACAGTTTTCTTCAATAGTGAGTTTTGTTAGCTTTTCTATTTCAACAGTCGTTTTTAAAGAAATTTTTTCACGTGGTTTTGATTGGTTGGATACACTGGCCAACCAAATAGTTTCTCCAGTACATGACATATCCTTAACAAGTCCACTACGTTTCTTCCGAGAACGACCGCTACGAAAAGAGCCTAAAAGATCAGAGAAAAATGTAAGGTAGCTGACTCATTAGCCGATAGGGAATATTAATATTCCGGGCAGTCAGATTCCAGGCGAGAAAGGTAGAATATAAAAAACAGCTATGAATAGGTGTAATAAACTATCTATATTTGAACTTTAGAACCTTCTAGCTTTTGTATTACCTCCCCCTCCCCTCCCTGGTCAAATAGCCATATCGATTCTTGTAAAAATGAAAGGGGCACTTCGTTGACGGGGGGCCTGAAAATCTTTCCTAAGAATTATGAGGAGATAACCTCAAAAAGTGTGTTCGTAGGTTGTAAAATTTACAGGAGGTCCTGATAAAAAAAAACGAATGCAACAATTAAAAAGTTTCTGAACTAGAAAATCCTGATCAACATATTCAAATACTTTAGTTACATCAAAAAAATACAAGTAACTTTCATTCCATATTAGAGTATCATAGGCATTACCTAAGTAAAGAACAATGTTGGCACAATGTATTTTTTTTGGTCTTAGACCAGGGTACTTCGTAAAAAAAAAAAAAAAAAAAAAAAAAAGTTTCTGAACTGGGAAATTCTGATCAACGGATCCAAATACTTTAGTTATACTAACAAATATACAAGTAACTTTTAACTTTTATTCCATATATAAGTTACGAACGATTTATATATAAGTTAAGAACAATGTTGGTGCAATGTAGTTTTTTTCGGTCTTAGACCAGAGCACTTTGTATCGAAGGAATTGTCGTAGTAACTTCAAAAAGGGCTGATTCGATTACAACTTGAAACGGCTAGTGCCCTTTTTAATAGTCAAAAGTGATTGGAGGACAGGCTTTGAAACAGGTGAGCAATAACTGGGGTCCACGTTGTCTGTGCCCAAAGGACATGGGAAATAATTAAAAGTCAATAGCTAAGTTCATGAATGTAAAATCATCATTGATGACTGTCACAGTATAAAAATATTTTCCCTTTACTGTGCTCACTGCATAGATGACTGGAACAGTTACATCTGCAGGACTTTGCTTCTTAGGGGATTCCAATTTCGTCAGCAATAGTTACAGCTTAGGGGTATAAGCCTAGAGAAGGAAACATGCTAAGAAAACATTTCATAATACACACAATAGCTGTAGCTAACACCTTTTGCATGGATCCCCCCTATACTTTACCACCCACCCCCATCCCCCTAAAAAGCAAATATATAGTCCAAATTATATAAAACCAATGCATTCTGTCACCCATCACTTGTTTTCCTGTACTTCTTTTAAACAGTTAATTCAATTAGTAAGTACAAGGTATGAAACAAGAGAGACACATTGGGAGAATAGAGGGGAAATATATAATTTCGACTCTATATTTACACATTAAGGGGGGAGGGGGTAAAATATAGGGGGTTCCATGCAAAATATGTTGGCTACAATTGTTATACATATTGTAAATTGTTTTCTTATCATGCTTCCTTCTCAAACATGTTTCCTTCTTAACTCGTAAGTTAAAAATACCTCATTTTTATAATGTTTCAGAATTAATCCTCGCCCCCACTCCCCCAAAGTGAGCGGATCCGTCCCGGTTATGTCAATCACGTATCTAGGACTTGTGCTTATTTTTCCCACCAAGTTTCATTCCGATCCCTCCACTCTAAGCGTTTTCCAAAATTTTAGGTCCCCTCCTCAATTCTCCCCCAATGTCATCGGATCCAGTCAGGATTAAAATAAGAGCTCTGAGACACGATATACTTCCAAACTTCAAATTTCATTGAGATCCGACCACTCCTTTGTAAGTTACAAATACCTTATTTTTCTATTTTTTCAAAATTAACCCTAGCCCCCCCCCCAGCTCCCCAAAACAGAGCAGATCCATTACGGTTATGTCAATTTTGTATCTAGAGACTTGTGCTTATTTTTCCCACCAAGTTTCATCCCAATCCCTCCACTCTAAGTGTTTTCCAAGTTTTAGGTTTCCCCCTCCCAACTCCCCCCAAATGTCACCAGATCCGGTCGGGATTGAAAATAAGAGCTCTGAGACACGATATCCTTCTAAATATCAAATTTCATTGAGATCCGATCACCCGTTCGTAAGTTAAAAATACCTCAGTTTTTCTAATTTTTCAGAATTACCCCCCCCCCAACTACCCCAAAGAGAGCGGATCCGTTCCGGTTATGTCAGTCATGAATCTAGGACTTGTGCTTAATATTCCCACCAAGTTTCATCCCAATCCCTCCAGTTTTTTCCAAGTTTTAGGTTTCCCCCTCCCAACTCCCCCCCCATGTCACCAGATCTGGTCGGGATTTAAAATAAGAGCTATAAGACACCATATCCTTCTGAAATATCAAATTTCATTGAGATCCGATCACCCGTTCGTAAGTTAAAAATACCTCTTTTTTTAATTTTTCAGAATTACCCCCCCCCCCCCCAACCATCCCAAAGAGAGCGGATCCGTTCCGGTTATGTCAATCATGTATCTAGGACTTGTGCTTATTTTTCCCACCAAGTTTCATCCCGATCCCTCCACTTTAAGTTTTTTCCAAGATTTTAGGTTTCCCCCTCCCATATCCCCCAATGTCACCAGATCCAGTCGGGATTTAAAGTAACAGCTCTGAGACACGATATCCTTCCAAACGTCAAATTTCATTAAGATCTGATCAACAGTTCGTAAGTTAAAAATACTTCAATTTTTCTATTTTTTCTGAATTAACCAAACCCCCACTCCCCCCAGATGGTCAAATTGGGAAAACGACCATTTCTAATTTAAGTTGCTCCCGTCCCTGATACGCCTGCCAAATTTCATCATCCTAGCTTACCTGGAAGTGCCTAAAGTAGCAAAACCGGGACCGACAGACAGACAGACCGACAGAATTGGCGATTGCTATATGTCACTTGGTTAA
Organism: Artemia franciscana; assembly: GCF_032884065.1. Classification (NCBI taxonomy): domain Eukaryota; kingdom Metazoa; phylum Arthropoda; class Branchiopoda; order Anostraca; family Artemiidae; genus Artemia; species Artemia franciscana. Next base: position 14,006,088 of record NC_088876.1, read on the forward strand.
TACCAATAGGTTCCCAATAAATTTTAACTAATGAAGATACGATTTTAAGGGTTCAGAAAAGGGCTAAAGGGTTGATTGCATATACGAAAGGCCTTTCCTATTCTCAAAGGATCACCAGGCTTCAAATTCCTTTTCTCCAATTTCATAAAAGACTTGCAAACCTACTTAATGTAATCTGGTTCACTAGAAATGTTGATGCTAACTCGTTGTTTTATAAACTAAGTTTAAAAAAATAAAAGCTAAGAGTTGCATTAAAACTGAAATCAGGCAAAACAGTTCTAGACTGGAATTGGCCCCTCACCCCACCCCACCCCTTCCACCCACAGTATTCAAGTGATTGATTGTGTTTTATTGAAAACAACCCATGAAAGTTTTTTTTCCTCCAATAAAAGGACACTGATGCTACCCGTGCTCAAATAATATTTTCAAAATAGTGAAATGTAAATCCCCAGTTAGAGGTTTTCCGCAAATCTGACATTATTTTCAAAAGGGTTCTGACCTCCCTTTCAACTTGTCAAAATTTCCTTTTTCATAGCCGACAAAATAATGTTATTATGTTAAACCTGTGCAAGAGTTATCAGTTCTGATAAGCACCAACTTGATCTTTCTGTTTTTTGTATTCTAATTTTCTTTTGCTTGTTGTTTTTATTGCCTTTTTTGACAATATATTTACTTCTGTATTATGAAGAAACGGGTAAGTTCGCTTTACGCTGCCAACAAGTAATTGATTGTTTGTTCTCTTAACCCATATGATGTCTGGATGAAGAAATAAAACATCAGTGTCTTTGCAAAACCACCCAAAACACAGATAAACCTAAGCACAGCATGTCTGGTAGATCTAAAAGCTATCAAATGAATAAGGGTGAAAGGAAAAAGGGGCCCTAAGCTTAAACCCGGTGCACTTTTATTCCCAAATTCATGAATGTTTTTGAGTTTTTCACAAAAATTTTATGAGGTAGTCTCATGCATATCTAAGGAGGACCCTATTTTTTGTATGTACCAATATGATCTGTTTCATAACAAAGATATAACACAAGGAAGTTCAAAAGTGGCGAGCAAGAATAAGAACATAATGTACTAGCAATTGGGCTAAGACAACTTTTGACAGTTTTAAACGTTTGAAAACGATCCCTAAAAGGATATTGACCCAGAAAAACATCTTACTGGAACAAGTTTTAACAAACATTCCCCTAGGGAATCTTTTAACCAATCTGAGATAGCTCCTCCAAGAAAATTTGGAGGAAAATAAAAATGTGAAATGCATGGGGAACAAATAATCTGCTTAAAATACACAGTTTCATGGAGAATATAGTCTTTTTTTCTAAGTGCATTTGTGACAACAAATTATTAGGGTGTTCAGAGCATGTCCCCTTTTCAGTGAAAAAAGAGAAGATCTTTAGCTTACTAGAGAATATTTGTATCAATATTTTAACGCTGTTAACCTTTATCAAACTTCGTTTCTCCTCAGGCATGATGGGTTAACTAAGGCTGACCGGACACATGATGACTACAAGGTATGAGCTAAAAAAAAAACTTTTTTCACACTGCTGACCTATGGTCTATGTAGCACAAGTGCTGATCTCCTGATTCTCTACATTTGGCCACGAGTGCAATGAGTGGTTAGGGGGCAAATCATCCAATGCTTCCTGTATTTTCACCCAAGATATCCCTAGGTACCTATTTGGAGCCTGAGACTCCAATCGACCGCTATTTCTTATATTTTTTTTTGCTTTTCAGTGATTTCATTTTCCTGCTACTTGCAAGCAGATTATAGCCAAAGAGAGCTGGGTCGACTCTGGCTGAGCTTTCAGAGTCACACTGCTGACTCCCATTCCTAACCAAATAATCAGCAACACCAGGGCTCAAACCCTACCCCGTTTGGACACAAGATTTCGATTCTAGCATGGTAAGAACTTGGCAAAACCCCAAAATGCCCAGGTAATACACATCAGGATGTCAGAAAAACAAATCAGAGAGTTAAGCCCTTAGCAGTTTGATACCCAAAATTACAAACAGTATTCAATTTGATAAGCTTTCTGAACTTTCATCATCTAAGTTTCTTTAAAAAAAAAAAAAAAAGACGCAGACTTTATAATAAAATTTATAATTTTATTATAAATAAATGTTATTATTAATATTAATAAAAAAATCACCTCAATATTCTGATTTTGAACCCACAAGAATATATAAGCTTTTCAAGGGTAGTTTAATGTCTGTTATTGCGAAGTTCATATGGTTGGGCCTGTGCCATGGAAGGAATCTCTAATATTTCCAATTTATAACAAGAGCTAAGAGCTCAAATGGCACTTGTGATGAGGTTGGAAGAGCCAAGAGTCAAGAACTCATATGGTATGAGCTCTAGCAAAATTCTAAGAATCAATAGATTGATTTAAAAGGAGAATCAGAGGCTTAATGCCAGTCAGGATTTAAAATAAGAGCTCTGAGTCATGAGTACTTCTAAATATCAAAATTCATTAAGATCTGATCACCCACTCGTAAATTGAAAATGCCTTGATTTTTCTAATTTTTCCTCTCCTTCAACCCCCAGATGGTCGAATTGGAGAAAACGACTTCTTCAAGTCAATTTGTGCAGCTCCCTGACACCCCTACCAATTTTCATCATCCTAGCACGTCCAGAAGCACCAAACTCGCCAAAGCACTGAACCCCACCACCTAACTCCACCAAAGAGAGCAGATCCAGTCCAGTTACATCAATCACGTACAGGCACGTACACAGGAATTTTTTTTTGGGAGGGGGGCCAAAACCTTTGAAACAGCAGATATAAAGTAGCACTTTTTTTATTTAGTAATGCAAAAAGCCCGTATATTGGAAAATACAGATTAACTTTAGTCTGTAATATTGTAGTGGATGGGGGGAAGAAGACTGAAGCCTTAAAAGTATGTTTCAGGCTCAGGTTATGTTCATGGCGATTTAGAACTAGTGTTTAATCTATTATATGCCACTGAAAGGGAAATTTTAGGGTTAACAGTGCAATATGGGTGCCAAACGGTTTGCCCTTTGCATATGTCCATAGTACAGACTCCACTTCAAAATTTTATTTTATTTTATGCACCAGTGAAATCAAGCCAAAAGGGCCATCTCAGGCTGATTTTGGTGTCTGTGCATCTGATCATTTCCCTGTTTTGAACAGTATTGAATTAAATGGTATTCTCTCCAAGCCACCACCTAAAAAATTGACTGTTAAGACTACTTGGAAAGATGGCAAAGAGTTTACAAAAGAAAAAGAGTCAGGAAAATTTCCTGGGCTAAAATTGTGACTTGAAAACAACCTTGAGAATTATCATCTCCACTGCTTTCACTGTGTTTTAAAAGCAAAACTTTCAACTTAGATCTGAAGTAGGCCTGCTCAGTACTCAAGGAAAACATTTTGAGTCTTACAGTATTGCAGAATTATGATTTAGCCTATGACTGAAGTTTTATAACTAGTCAGTGATGACATACTTTGTCAAATGCTTTGCAAAAATCTAGGTGAATGAGGTCTACTGGGATTTCTTTATTTAGGGGCTCTGTGAAATTTATTCTAGTTTGGATTTTTCAGTCTAGCCTCATTGTTGTCTTCTGATGGTCATTGGTGACATAATCAACTATATGTGATGGTCATAATCAACTATATACTTATGTTGATTGAGATGTGGATCTCTATCTGATAGATAGATATCAGATATCTGATATGGATATCTATGTCAAATATATAGCTTGACGTTTTTTAGGCTCTTTCTAAACATAATCACTGCTTATGGGGTATATTCAATTTTGAACCCATAATGGGGCCTCAAAAGGTAACTTGTGATAGCTTGTAACTTTGTGTGTTAGTTTGTAAAAGTAGTCAAAAACTAGTTATAGATATTAGTGTCAAATGAGCCCTGCAACAACTCAATGATGTTTCAGTGTCCTGCTAACAACAAAGAAAAGAAAAACAGATCAGAGCTACCTATGCAACAATATGATTTTCCTAGTTGTTTATGGTGGGGCAGTAAGTTTCCTGTTTAGAAGCTTTCAAAAATGATGATCCCAATGGTGGGTATAAATCTAGAATTGGGGCTGTTGAGAAGGAAACAGGTAAAAAAAAAAAAAAAAAAAAAAAAAAAAAAAAAAAAAAAAAAAAAATTAGTTCATAATATGCAGAATAACTGCAGTTAACATTTTGACTGCAGTTCCACTATACTTTACTTCCAACCTCTCTTAATGCAAATACATAGCTCAGGTTTCATATTCCTCTTGTTTTTTGGGTTCTTTATTTTTTTTAAAGTTGGTTCAATTTACAATTAAAAAGGTTGAAACAAGGATGATGCATAGCTAAATACTACTACTACTACTACTAATAACTCACTGCAGCACCAAGCCGCCTGAGGCCAACACAGCTACGCACGCTCCTCCTCCAACCTAATCTATTTAAAGCCTCCCTCTTTACACCCTCCCAGGAAGTTCCCATTTCCTTTAAATCCTTATTTATGACATCCTCCCAACCCAGACAAGGACGACCTGCTTTCCGTGTAGCCCCAGACGGTTGGCCAAAAAGGACAATCTTTGGTAATCTGTCATCCTTCATCCGTAGAACGTGGCCTAGCCATCTCAACCTTTCTTTCATTATAGCCCCAGAAAGCGGGATTGAACCACACTTTTCGTACAACCTACTGTTTGAAATACGGTCAGTCAGCCGGGTACCCAGAACAATCCGTAGGCAATTTCTCTGGAAAACATCTAGTAAATTTTCATCTGCTTTTCGGAGTGTCCATGCTTCAGAGCCATATTTGACCACTGTCATCACTGTAGCTTCCAATATTCTAATCTTGGTTTGTAGGCTTATCTTTCTATTCTTCCAAACTTTTTTTAACTGTGAAAAAACACCCTGAGCTTTAGCTATTCTACTTTTAACATCTTCACTGCTCCCACCATCTTTACTAATAATACTACCAAGGTAACTGAAGCTCCCAACCTGATCAATCTTTTCGTTACCTAAGGTCACCTGTTCATCTTCACTTATTCCTAACCTTATGGGCCTATTATGTTAGTAATATAATTTATTAGATTGTTTTAGGCCCCTTTAAAGGCTCAATAAAAATTTGACCCAAGACAATTATTATAGGCTAGTCAGAAAGAGCATAAGAAAGGTGTCAAGTGAAACATTCACTGTCTTCCCAGCTAAATAATATACAAAATCTAAATTTACCAGAAAAAAAAAATCCTTATCAACAAATTTAGGCCTACTCCTTGTTTTGTCCAAATCTGATTTTTAAGGTGCTAGAGACTGGAGCATCACCTTAAATTAAGAATAAGCAATAGTTCACATTTGTAATGAATCCTGAACTATGAACAGTTTCTGAAAAACTTTATTCAAACCATAAATATAGCCTAGAATATAGCCTAGAGTGATGATAGTGATGTAAAAAATGGTGGATGTAAAGTGAAAATAGTTATAATAAAAAATAGAATAACAAAGAACCTAGACACTTTTTGGATAGGCCTATACATTACTGGAAAAGAAATTATGGTGAAAAATAAATTTACAAATAATATAGACTAACCCTCACTTGTAAATAGTTTCCTGATAGTGATGTAACAAATAATGGATGCAAAGTGAAATAGTTATAGCCTAACAAAAAAATAGAAAATAAAGAACCTAGACACTTTTGGACATATATAAATGGAATTGAAATTACTGTTAGGAATTGAAATAAAAATAGAATAACCTGAACATATATTACTGGAAGAGAAATTATTAGAAAACTCGAATTTAGATAATAATACAACCCTCACATGTGAATAATTTCCTAAATGTGGATAATTTTTCTTGTTTGTTGTTGTTGTTGACGTTGAATGTGGTGAAAAGTGAAATTTCCTAAAGTGCCAGTGTTGCCACGTGTATAAGAAACTAACCAGTCAAAATGGCACCAAAAAAGAGACAACACGAGAGCCCCGTAAAGGGACAGGATAAGTGCCCAGGATGCACAAAAAACCTGGATGCACAAAAAACCTGGATGAGAATTCAAAAGTCTTTAACTGTGACAATTGCCCCAATTGGTTTTGTATCGAGTGCCTAGGATTAAGCGATGAGCAGTATGTCCTGCTAGGGAAAATGAATCGCACTATGAAATGCGAATGGACCTGCCCCCGGTGCATCTTAAATAAACCTGTGCGCGACGCTGACACCCTAACCAAAGCTATTGAATCTTTCAAAACAAAAGTACGTGAGGACATTGCTAGCATATCATCTAATGTAAACAAAGGCCTCAAAGATATTCACGAGGAACTTGCCACGAAATGCAATGTTAGCGAGGTAAAAGCGATTGTTGACTCTGCAATCACTGCATAAGTGACAAGGCCTGCACCATATGCACTAGATGAACACATACGCCGCACAGTCAGAAGCGAGCAAGATAGGCGGCGACGCAAACTCAACATCGTCGCATACGGGATTCCGATCCAAAAAAGTGATGAAGACTTCCTTGCCAAATATTTCCAGGATACCTACAAAATAGCGACCAAAGTTTTCCCGGTGAAAAGACTACCAGCCTTGTCCCCACCGGCTGGACAACCACTGCGATGCCCACCAGTCCTATTCACAGTAGCCAGCTTTACTGAAAAGAAACTCATCCTGGATGTCTCCTACCAGTGCAAAGATATAATTCTATTCTATGGCGACAGCTCCAAAGAAGATCGTAACGCCAGAAAAACCCTGTTGGAGGAGATGAAGAAGAGACAGGCGAACGGAGAAACAGACCTAGTGATCAGAAAAGGAAAATCACAAAAAATGGGCAATTTCGATGGCGGGCTTCTCAAGCATGGAAAAATAACTAGTACATCCTACCGTCTCAGCCCCCCCTGTAAAAAGTCTATGTGTGAGTGATAATAATTATGTAACAGTAAACATGTGTGAAAATAAAAATAGTAAATTAACAGTTACGTCCCCATGCCCCTCTGCATTGTCCCTCAATAGCAGCTCCGTGTACCTCAGCTGTAACTCATACACTTCAACCATTAGTGAGAACAATAGTGTGCATAGCCAAAAGTTACCTAGACACACCCGAAAACTTGTAAACATTATGACAGCTAACGTTGATGTTATAACCAATGAGATGCCAGAACTGGCAACAGTGCTCAAATTAAGTCAGATAGATTTTGCAACTCTGACAGAAATTAGCCCTAGAAATTCCAGATTCCAACTGACAGAAGACTCCATCTGCCCCACTGGATACAACATCTTCAGCAATCTGTCCGATCCAAACTGCAGAAGAGGAGTTGCTGTTCTGGCTTCCAAGGAATTCCAGGTAAGAGAAATTTCTGTCCCGAATTCTTACTTACCTTGGGTTGAAGTCACTTGGGTGTCCCTGTCCCTACCTAACGAAATGTTTGTCCTAAGCTCAATTTACAGGAGCCCCAGTAGTCCATGCCAGCTGTCCTCTCGAAGAGTAATTGCTGAAATGACGCAATTCATACTATGCAACTTTCCAAGGGCAACTTTGCTCATGACAGGGGACTTCAACCTCTCAAGCGTGTTCTGGATGGATGGCCAGGGTGTGACCAGGTCAAGCCTTAGCAAAACCCACTAATTCAAGTACTTGCTGATAATTTTCTGTACCAAACAGTAACTGTGCCCACAAGAATGCGTCCGGGACAAAATTCTTCAACACTTGACCTAGTCATAACGAATGATCCAGAAAAGGTGATCGGGACACAGACTCTCAGTCCGATTGGCTCAAGTGACCACATGCCAGTCCTCTCATCTATACAACTCAACTCCAAACCATCAAAATATACTAAGCAATCCTTTAATAATTACAAGATGATGGTGGAAGAGCTGATAGATGCCAATCTGGAATTCTGATCTCAGGCGACGTGGAAGCTTCATGGCTAAGCCTAAAAAATACCCTACTAGAGAGCCTAGCCAAACATACCAGCGTGACATGGAAAAAGAAATCAAAAGCTCTACCTTTCTTCACCCCAAAAATCAAGAAACTATGCAATAGGAAGAAAAAATTTTGGGAGAAGTTTGTGAAATAAAAAACAACAACAATATACGAGAAGTACAAAATCGCGAGGAATATCCTCAGAAAAGAAACGCGGAAACTCACTGTAAACTACGAAGAACATCTGGTCAGAAGTGTCAAGGAAAACCCTAAGTTATTATGGAAACATATCTCCCTACGTAAACCAAGCAGACACTCAGTACCAGACCTGGAGAATAACAGCTCAGTCTCTTCCTGCGCCTCCGAAAAAGCTAACCTTCTGAATAAGCAGTTTGCCTCAGTGTTTTCTAAGGATGATCTCCAGTCAGCCCTCCCACCGGCAGAACAGGCTCACACTGCCTTCCCAATGTTCCACTCACCGATCACAGTCGAAGAAGTAACCAAACAGCTTAAGGAGCTTGATGCCAACAAATCAACTGGACATGATGGTCTGAGCCCACGACTGCTGAAGGAACTAAGCCCTGATATTTCAACGCCTCTGGCAAAATTATTTAACTTGTCTCTAACACAAGGGAAGCTTCCAAGGGATTGGAAGAAGGCAATGGTCATCCCAATTCATAAGAAGGGTAGCAAAACTTCAGCAGCAAACTATGGACCTATCAGCCTTACCTGTGTGGCATGTAAGGTCATGGAGAGAATTGTGAACAAACGCATCATTAACCATCTTGAGGCTAACTCACTCATCAGCAGCAGCCAGCAGGGTTTTCGTTCTAAGAGATCAGTGGATACAAACCTTCTTGAGTCTTACAGTCTTGTAACTGACCTAATAGAAAAAGGAGTACCAGTGGATATTATCCTGCTGGATCTAGCCAAAGCTTTCGACAAGGTTTGTCACCGCTACCTCATTCACAGGCTATGCACCCAGTCTCTTATTCCAAAAGTGATCAGTTGGATCGAGGATTTTCTGAGGGACAGAACGCAGCAAGCGAAAGTGACCAATGGACCAAATAGTCACGCACTCTCTGATGAAGTCAATGTCACCAGCGGAGTCCCCAGGGCAGTGTCCTGGGCCCTACCCTGTTCAATATATACGTAAATGAGCTAGCCTTTATCACCAGTAACAAAACCACTCTCTATGCGGATGATTCAAAACTTATAAGTCCTGCCAATACCCCTTCTGCCCGCCAATCCCTCCAAAATGATCTCAACCACATGTGCTCCTGGGTCAAAAGATGGTTGCTGGAATTCAACGCTGAAAAATGCAAAGTCATACAATTTGGACACAGCAACCCCCAGCAACAATACCTAATGACCCAAAACCCTGGATGTCACCACATACTAGAGCATGTTCAGGAGGAGAGAGACCTTGGAGTTATTGTAGACTCCCAGTTGAAATTCAGCTCCTACTCAGAGAAGATCTCAGCCAATGCTAGCAGAGCCCTAGGTATCATTAAACACAGCATTACCAGCAGAAGTAGACATGTAATCACCAAGCCCTGCAAAGGACTGGAAAGACCGTGTTTGGAGGTGGGAACCATCCTGGCCACCCTTCGATTCAAAAAGGATAAGGTAGTGCTTGAGCAAATCCAACGTAGGGCCACTAAGATGATTGCCGGTATGGAAAACAAGCCCTACAATGAACGGCTGAAGGAACTCAACCTCCCCTCTTTAGTCTACTGGCGGAAACGTGGGGATATGAACCAGGCACATAAACTCCTCCCTACCAATCAAGAAAATGAGCTCCTGGAGATTGACCCCTCCCACATAACTCGAGGACACCCAAAACAAATCCGCAAAACTCATGCAAAGACTGGACCAAGATGCAGCTTCTTCTCGAACCGGATTGTGAACCTCTGGAACAACCTCAAGGAGAACAATGTTTCTGCTGAATCAACAGATGTATTTAAACGCTGTCTGGATGCTGAGTGGATTGACAAACCATGGAGATTTGACTGGGATGCACCAGAATCTTTCACCAGAATTTAATCAACCACGTATGCAACTGTCATCACAAGGAGTGATTCAATAGGATCAAAAGTCCTTATTTCACTCCAAGATGTGATTTAAGGTAATTTAAGATAGAATATGTATCCCAGTGATAGTCTATCATTTAGTAGGATTTACTTAGTTTCTAAGATAATCCACAGGCCTTGGTAACGAGAAAATGTGAAAACCAAGAATATGAAACTTTAAATACCAAAAGAGAAAACAGACAAACTTTAGAACTAATATATACGATCTTCTGCTAAAGTAAAACCAAGTAAAGTTTAACACATACCAGTCAGTCCAAGGTACACAATAAATAAGATTACTTATTATTGTGAAATAATATTGTGAAGAAAATTTAAATAAAGAAGAGAAGAATAATAGACTACGTAAACAGGAGGATTTCTGGATCCATACTCTTGGTACAGCTTATCCTTTTGGGCTAAATGATCGTGTAGCAAAATATGGTGACGTGTCTCATGTTGTTAAATGTATTGATGGTTTTATGGACCATCCTTCTTTTACTTGTCCTAGTAAATGTAAAAAACGATCTAGAGGACACAGGAAAAATAAAAGAAAAAATGAATTAGATTTACATATGCTTTCTATAGATCTATCCCAGCTACATGAATCTAGGGGTATGATTTCTGTAATAAAATGTCTAAATAATTTATCCAAGAGGAATTTAATCAAACTTTTTTGGATTGTTAAGAATAATACAGCTCTTGAATATAATTTTAAAGTAATATGCGATACAAGTTGCATTCTAACTAAAACGAAATTTATTTCAAAAAAGAAAAAGTTTGATAAGATTGGTAATAAGGACAACAGATTATATTTACCTATTAATTTTACTTGTAAGCGGATTGAAGATATTAATTTACCGGAAATTTTAAATCAGCAGGATGTGAAATAGGTCCTTCCTAGTAATTTGAATTATAATGATAGTCCAGTTTTAACTTATAAATTTTCGAAAACTATTGGGCAAATGATTTTTAATTATAATTTAATACTTAAAAGATTAGATAGTGATATAAATTGGAAACCTGTTCGTAACTGTAAGCAACTTGGCCCATTTGTCAATCCCACTTACAAACATGTTATAACAGGGGACTTAGTCTATACTAAATGATCCTCCATTATCTACCCCTTTTCCCCACATTACTCTTAATTTTTATTTTTTATTCGCCTATTCCTAATTAAAGACAGACAAACAGACTACACAGACAGACAGACAGAAAAGACAGACCACAAAGACAGACAGACCGACAGACAGGCCGGACAGACAGACCAGACAAACATACAGACGAACAGAGGGACAGACAGACAGACCACACCACACAGACAAGACAGATTAGACAGATCGACAGACAGACCGCACAGACAGACAGATTGACAGACAGACAAGACAGACAGACCAGGGAGACAAGACAGAAAGACAGACAGACCAGACATACAAACGAGACAGACAGACAGACGGACAGAAAGACCAGACATACAGGACAGACAGATTGACAGACAGACCAGACGGACCAGACAGACAGGCAGACAAACCAAACAAACCAGAGAGACCAGACAAAAAGACAGACCGGACAGACAGACAAACAAACAAACAGACAGACCAAACAAACCGGACAGACAGACAGACAGACAGGCGGACAGAAAGACAGACAGACAAGACAGACAGACAGTCGGACAGAGAGACAGGCAGACAGACAAAACAGACCTGACAGACAGACAGACGGACAGAGAGACAGAAAGACAGACGTACGAACAGATGGACAGAAAGACAGACAGACAGACGGATCAGTGTGTCTGTCTGGTCTATCTGTCTTGTCTGTCTGTCTGGTATGTTTTGTCTGTCTGGTCCGGTCTTTCTGTCTGGTTTGTATGTCTGTCTGTCTGATGTTTCTGTGTGTGTGATCTGTCTTTCTTGTCTGTCTGTCTGGTCCGGCCTGTTTGTCTGTCTCTCCTGTATGTCTGGTCTGTCTGGTCTATCTTTCTGTCCTGTCTGTCTGTTTGTCTGGTCTGTCTGTCTTTCTGTCCGTCTTGTCTGTCTGATATGACAAACACAACAGACAGACAGACAAGAAAGACCGATCAGACAGAAAAGACAGACCAGGCAGACAAGACAGAAAATACAGACCATAAAAACAGACAGACCAAACAGACCAGACAAATAGACAGACGAACAGAGAGACAGACCTACAGACAAGAGAGACCACACCACACAGACAAGACAGACCGACAGACCAAACAGACCAGACAGATAGACAGACCAGACGGGCCAGACAGACAGACAGACATACAAACGAGACCAATGTCAACAGATTTGATCGAGATTCGAAATAAGAGCTCCGAGACATGAGTTCCCGCCAAATATCAAATTTCATTAAGATCCGGTCACCCGTTCTTAAGTTAAAAATACCTCATTTTTTCAAATTTTTCCGATTTAATCGTCCCCCCACTCCCCCCGATGCTCTTCCAACGATAACGGAACCGTTCTAATTATGTTAATCACATATCCGTAACTTGTGCTTATTCTTCCCATCAAGTTTCATCCCGATCTCTCCACTCTAAGCGTTTTCCAAGATTTCTGTTTCCCCCTCCAGCCCTCCATGTCCCCCGATCTAATACGAATTGTAAATGGAGCATCCGAGACATAAGATTCTTCTGTATATCAATTTTCATTAAGATCCGATCACCGATCCGTAAGATACCTCGATTTTCACGTTTTCTAAGAATTCCGCTTCCCCCCTCCTACGCCCCCCAATGTTACCGGATCTGGTCGGGATTTAAAATGAGAGTTCTAAAGCACAAGATCCTTCTAAATATCAAATTTTATTAAGATCCGATCACCCATTTCTAAGTTACAAATACCTCATTTTTTCTAATTTTTCCGAATTACTACCCTCTCCCCAAACTCCACCAAAGAGAGTGGATCCGGTCCGGTTATGTCAGTCACGTATCTTAGACATATTCTTGTTCTTCCCACCAAGTTTCATCCTGATCTCTGCTTCAAGCGTTTTCCAAGATTTCCAGCCCCTCCCCCAATGACACTGGATCCCGTTGGGATTTGAAATAAGAGATCTGAGTTACGAGGTCCTTCTAAATATGAAATTTCATCAAGATCTGACCACTCCTTCGTAAGTTAAAAATACCTCTTTTTTCTAATTTTTCAGAATGAATCCCCCCCCCCAACTCCCTCAAAGAGAACGGATCCGTTCCGATTATGTCAATCACGTATCTAGGACTTTTGTTCATTTTTACCACCAAGTTTCGTCCCGGTCCCTCCACTCTAAGCGTTTTCCAATATTGTAGATTTCCCCCCCCCCAATGTCACCGGATCCAGTTGGGATTTAAAATAAGAGCTCTGGGACACGATTTCCTTCCAAGCATCAAATTTTACTAAGATCCGATCACCCGTTCGTAAGTTTAAAATAACTCATTTTTTTCAATTTCTTCCGATTTAACCGCCCCCCCCCCCCCTGATGATCGAATCGGGGAAACGACAATTTCTAATTTAATCTGGTCTGGTTTAGGATACGTCCGCTAAATCTCATCGTCCAAGCTTACGTGGAAGTACCTAAACTAGCAAAACCAGGACAGACAGACCGACCGACCCTCAGAATTTCCGATCGCTATATCTCACTTGGTAGATACCAAGTGCCATAAAAAGGTCTGCTCTGGGACAGGAAAATTCGAATCGGAAAATTTAAAAACGCTTCTTCTAAATTGTCCTGTGGTGGCGCAGTGGGTTTGACCTTAGCTTGGTAACACGGGACCCAGAGATCGAACCCTGGTGCAGTAACACAGCAGGGCCAACGTAGGGAGCTTAGCATTCAATAGGCGTTTCAATTTACTTAGTTACTTATTTACTCCAAATATGTAATTTCTCGTCTTGACCCTTGCTCGTAAAGCTGATTTTCGCAAGTTCGTACGTCATAGACAGTTCCCTAGCTGCTTTAGGTATTTTAGCTGAGCTATTAAAAAGCAGGTATTCCAAAATCTAAAAGAAAACAACAACAAACAAAATAAAACTGACTATAACGTGGTCTGAAAAATTATTTGTGTTTCTAAGAATTTGTTCCTGCTTTGTGCAGCGAACAATGTAAACCCGATTCCTCCTGTTGAAGTAATTCAGAGCTTCTCTTTTTCCTCTTCCGTCTTAACTTTCTACTGGACCCTACGCTAACCTTTTTGCATTTAGCGTTTCTTAAGCTTGTATCTACGGATTACGAAGGTCCTGAGATGATTACTGGTAGTTCATTCCGCGGGCCTGCTCATAATCGGCCAAAGTATCATAACAAATGTCTACGCCTAAAAGTTTCCTGATGAAGGCTACCAGTAGAAGGAAGGGTTGGAGGAGCTATTCTCGTCATCTTAACGTGCCTAGAAGCGCGACTAGGAGACTAGAGCCCTTCCCCTTCACTCCCACAGGAAGTGTTATATAAAGAAAAACTTTGTATTTGAATAAACGCAATATTCTAGTATGTTGCTTTAAAATGGTTATTTGTGTATCTGACGTGGCTTTTTTGTTTATTTCGTTCAGAAGATTTATACAAGTTATTTGAGAACTTTCTAGCGTCATTTTTCTTTTGACTTTGAACTGAAAGAAATAGAATATATCATGGAGTATTAGGATTATAAAGCATAACTTAACATAAAATGTTTTTTTTAAACTCAAACATATCCAATTTCATTACTAAAACTTGATAACTAGACATGGACTTTTTATCAGGTTTGGGACTAAAATCCTTCTTATAAGAATACAGTATTTGTGCGTATCAAAACATGGCGGCGATCTTCTGGGCCATCGCCAAAAATGAATATCTTGACAAACTGTTTTGATAATCAGTTTAAATTCCAGAAGTATTCGAATAGTATGTTTTTCAAATAAGTTACCAAAACGATATATCTGAAGGGCTTCTGAGACCTTGTCTAGGACCTCACAGTCTGAATGCGCAAAGGTTATAATCTTTAGATTCATATTCTTAGGCTAAGCACTGAAGGAATAGAGAAAACGCACACATAAGAACCTCAGTTTTCTAATCTCAAATTATACAAAAAGTTACAGATAAATTCAGATACTAATAAAAATAGAATTCTTGAGATTAGCATACTGCGTTTTTTTTAGATAACGACTTTACTGAAAAAGGCAAAGGTCCAATTCAAAACGCCAAAATTAAAGAAAATAAAATAAACTGGAAAATAAAGTCAACACTGTAGCAGTTGTTTTCGACGTGAGAATTAAACAGTAACATCCGCAAGAAATCCTTGTATTCTTTTTAACTGCTATTGCTTTTTCTAATACTACTTACTTCCGACCCTAAAGGCTTTATTTTTAAAATTAAAGTAGAACCCTAAGCACTACCTCTGGACCTTTGCACCTTTCAAGAAAGGATACAACGTAAAAGTAAGGAAGATTGAAAAATATATATAAAATGTGTAATAATCAGTCTTTGGCATTGACAAAAACAGTTTCTTGAGGAAACAGACCCATCTCTTTCAATGTTTTGCTTCGGTCGTCTGGCGATAGAACACGAATCGGAAATGAAGTTCTTAATTCATAGCTCTTCGGGTGAAAGCCTTTTGACTCCATAAAACGTAGAACCAACTACGAAAGAATAAAGCATTAGTCACTATTAAAAATTATATTCTATTTAATTTTCAACAGGAAAAATTAAAACTCAAGGAAGATAAAAACTTGGCACCAATGGCAAAAGACACATTATCGCTTGACAGTAAATATATCGTAACTGCAAAACTGACTTCTCTATAACGGATTTAATGTATTGTGTGTTACCATACTGAAACTTTGCTATCGTGAATTCCACCCAATATTTCAGCAGAAAAACTTCAGCTGATAACATATTCGACCCAACGAGGAGCTTTGAGCTCAAGTTTGACCCTAGCAAGCCAATGCAAGAACTGGGCTGTGAGCAGACCACACCTGAATGGCAAATTAATTAAGAGCCATGGTGCAGCTCCGAGTCCTAACTTGTATGTACTGCTCATTTGTGACAACTTCTAGATTCCATATCCTCTAGGCATTGAATTAAATAAGCTACGTCTTTTCTTCTTTAGAATTTTATAGATTATTAATATTGAACCACGATCTTAAGTGTCGATTGACTCATCAAAAAGAAAGGGAAAATGGAGGAAGGTCTTCCATACTTGGTACGGCTATATTCTACCACCTATTTTTACCAGGCGTTCGACCAAGATGGAATGGTTTTCTCAACAATTAAAAAATAAATCTGACAATCAACCGTCATTTCACTTTGTGTTCTACTTGGATTCTTCAGGAATAACATTCTGTCCATCACTAAATGTAGCCAAAATGCTAACTACATTCAAAAGCAGAGCAAAAGCATCAGATTTTGGTGTCGAATACCTATCTTCGGTGAATTTTCAACATGCATTGCACATGACCAATCAACGTCTCATGATACGTATCATCCATCAATATCCTTCAGCCGTCCTGGCCCAGTGGATTGGCGCGGTGGATTCAGGATCCTTTGTCTGAGAGGGTGAGCGTTCGAGCCTATTGTACCTAATTATTTATACTGGGACGGAGGTCAGTGGCGTGGCTCTGTAAGCTTAGCCAAAGTCAACCCAGCTCTAAATGTGCACCTGGAGAAATCTGGGGAGGATAAACAGGATGGACGTGCGAAGGCACAGGATGGTTGGCCCCCAACCCCCTATTGCACTTCCTGGCTGAAGGGCCAAGAAACGGAGATCAGCACCGCCAATAGGGAACTGTTAAGTCTAATACCGTATGCCTTACCTCTCTTTTATATTCATCAACATCGATGACATTTCGGCAATGTGCAGTACATGGTTAATTAATCCCAAAGACACATTCTCAATGGCAAACTCCAAGATCAAGGGGGAGGGACTATCCCAAAAACGTCTCGTGATAAATACCCATTGCGTCCTGTTGTGTCAAAGGTATCACTGGGAAAAGGTACTGGCGGTAACTGGACAGAGAAAATGATATCGAAGGCACTTCTATAGGTACCACAGGGTCTAAGGTGAGGCGTTATTTAATTGATTCACATAAGACACTATATTGTACCCTATCACGATCAAAATATTTCATTAACAACTTCTTTATAGTTTCACCAACAAATGTCTCAGAAATACAAGAACTAAACAAGAGCTAAGAGCTCATATGGCACTTGTGACGAGGCAAGAAGAGCTAAGAGCCAAGAGATCATATGGTATGAGCTCTAGCAAAATTCTATGAATCAATAGATTGATTTAAGAGGAAAATAAGAGGCTTAATGCCGGTCAGGATTTAAAATAAGAGCTCTGAGTCACGATGTCCTTCTAAATATCAAAATTCATTAAGATCCGATCACCCACTCGTATGTTATAAATACCTAATTTTTTCTAATTTTTCCTCTCCTTTTAGCCCCGCAGATGGTTGAATCTGGGAAAACGATTTTTATCAAGTCAATTTGTGCAGCTCCCTGACACGCCTACCAATTTTCATCGTCCTAGCACGCCCAGAAGAACCAAACTCGCCAAATCACTGAACCGCTCCCCCCAAGTCCCCCAAAGAGAGCGAATCCAGTACGGTTCCGTCAATCACGTATCAAGGACATTTGCTTATTCTATCCACCAAGCTTTATCCCGATTCCTCCACTCCAAGATTTCCCCCTCCAACTCCCCCCAATGACAAAAGATCTGGTCGGGATTTGAAATAAGAGCTCTGAGACATGAATTCCTTCTAAATATCAAATTTCATTAGGACCCGATCACCTATTCGTAAAATAAAAATAGCCAAATTTTCACGTTTTCCAAGAATTCCGGTCCCCCCCCAACTCCCCCCAATGTCACAGGATCTGGTCGGAATTTAAAATTAGAGCTTTAAAGCGCAAGACCCTTCTAAATATCCGATTTCATTAAGATCTGGTCACCCTTTCGTAAGTTACAAATACCTCAATTTTCAAAATTACCCCTCCCCCCTCAACTCCACCAAAGAGAGCAAACCCGGTCCGATTATGTCAGTCATGTGACAGGTTTTTATTCTTCCCATCCAGTTTCATCCTGATCTCACCGCTTTAAGTATTTTCTAAGATTTCCGGTTCCCCTCAACTGCCCCCCCAATTACACTGGATCCGGTTGAGATTTAAAATAAGAGATCTGAGTCATGAGGTCCTTCTAAATATGAAGTTTCATGAAGATCCGATCACTTTTTCGTAGGTTAAAAATACGTCATTTTTTCTAATTTTTTTAGAATTCACCCCCCCCCCCCCCTGAATAGAGCTGATCCATTCCAATTATGTAAATCACGTATCTACGACATCTGCTTATTTTTCCCGCCAGGTTTCATCCCGATCCCTCCAATCTAAGCGTTTTCCATGATTTTAGGTTCCCCCTCCCAAAACTCCCCCAATGTCACCAGATCCGGTCGGGACTCAAAATAAGAGCTTTGAGACACCATATCCTTCTAAATAAAAAAATTCATTGAGATCCGATCACCCCTTCGTAAGTTAAAAGTACCTCATTTTTTCTAATTTTTCAGAATTATCTGTTCGGGATTTAAACAAAGAGTTCTGAGACACGATATCCTTCTAAATATCAAACTTCATTGAGATCCGATCACCCGTTCGCAAGTTAAAAATAACTCATTTTTTCTAATTTTTCAGAATTAACCCCCCCCCCAATATCCCAAAGAGAGCGGATCCGTTCCGGTTATGTCAATCATGTATCTAGGACTTGTGCTTATTTTTCCCACCAAGTTTTATCCCGATCCCTCCACTCTAAATGTTTTCCAAGTTTTAGGTTTCCTCCTCTCAACTCCCCCCCCCCTCCCCCCAATGTCACCAGATCTGTTCAGGATTTAAAATAAGAGCTCTGAGACACGATATCCTTCTAAATGTCAAATTTCATTGAGATCCGATCACCCGTTCGCAAGTTAAAAATAACTCATTTTTTCTAATTTTTCAGAATTAACCCCCCCCCAACTATCCCAAAGAGACCGGATCCTTTCCGGTTATGTCAATCATGTATTTGGGACTTGTGCTTATTTTTCCCACCAAGTTTCATCCCGATCCCTCCACTCTAAGTGTTTTCCAAGATTTTATGTTTCCCCCTCCCAACTCCCCCCAATGTCCCCAGATCCGGTCGGGATTTAAAATAACAGCTCTGAGACACGATATTCTTCCAAACATCAAATTTCATTGAGATCTGATCAACCGTTCGTAAGTTAAAAATACTTCAGTTTTTCTATTTTTTCCGAATTAACGCCGTAAGTAAGTTAAAAATACTTCAATTTTTCTATTTTTTCCGAATTGGGGGGGGGGGGGGTTAATACGAAGTGCCATAAAAAAAACTGGCACAACAATGCTTGAAATTACAGTTCAAGCCACTAGCATCTTATTGAGTTTTCATTCACTTCTACCAGTAGAATTTTATGAATGACAGAAATTACAGCTTTTACCGCAGGGGCCAAATGGTTGACTCTTAATGACTGGGTTTGTTCATATTTCCTTTGTCTACTTATTTGCCAGTCCTTGAAAAGAGTTGGCACAAAGGGCAGGAAGAAACCTTCTCTTTGAAGGAAGTTTTAGCTTCTTATCTACGAGGGTGGTATTTTTGTAAAGGAACTAAGGATAAGCTATAACATAATCTTTTGTTTTTTGCTGTATTTAGAACCATCTGAATTTTTAGAAGCTTTTTTGAAAATATTTCAGGAGCGTAACACGAAATGTCTCTAAAATTGTCCTAAACTCACCAAGTTTGTATTGAGTTAAAAAACAACCTAATTTACGCCAAAGTTAATTAGCTTGTTGGTTCTCATTAATTATCAGAGGTTTTCGATATAACACAAGCATAAACGATTGTCTTGATTGAGGTCAGGATTTCTGTCACACAGCAATCTTTCCTGAAACCTCTTTGAGTACTTAAAAGTTACCTCAAGCATAACTGATGAAATGTAAGAAGCGAATTATTCTTTTAAGATATTTCTAACATCTGCAGATTTTTTACGAGTCACATACTCTCTTTTTTCTGCCTCTAGACAGGTCTTTTTTCTTCCTGACGTTTGGTTTTGATAATCCTGGTATTTTATAATGCTGCCAACGACCCTGATGTGACATATTTTGGAATAAAATTTTAACTGTGTAATAATAAAGCAGTAACGTAGCGATACCAGCATTTTTCAGGATTTCCATTCCACTTCATCCCCAATATCAATGCCTGGTGAATTAAAATACAATATTTCCCCAGTTTTTTATATTTGCCAAATAATATACCACTCCTTGCATCATACTAAGCACAACCTCGATATTCATTGGGTTACCACAACTCCAAAATTGCACATTTCCCTAACACCAAACTTTACATAATTTAATTTCCGCTAAGTACTTAGCTCTTTTACTCAATACCAAACTTAGTAATAAGCCATTTTCCAGTCTGGTCATCAACAGCATCACCAAAAATTTTCGAAAACCCAGACGGTCAAATGCTGATCCTCAGACCCATACTCGACGCTCTGAGAAGCCTCAACATCCATCACACTTTACAACTTTAGAATAATAAAAGGCAAAACCCACAAGGTTCTAATAGATTATTTCTTAGAGTACATATGAATAACAAGTCAATTTGCAAGGTCAAATCGGGGGGGGGGGGGGGGGGTAAACATTCTATTTTCAGGAACTGAAAAGTACTAAGCTGGAAATTAATTTAGTTGATTAATTATCAACTCAGCGTCTAGGTTAGTTGATTAACTATTTAATGATCTCCACAAAAACAATTCTAGTGTCAAAAACTTGCTATTTCTTCTTACTATTTCTTATGATAGTTTTATAACTATTTCTAGAAATAAAAAAGAAACGTTGAATTGTGGAATAATAGCCTGTTATTAAAAACCGTATTTTGAAAAATATAAGGAACATGAGAAGCAAAAGACGTAGCCTACTGGAGCATGGAGTCGACTAATCAATCTAGCACGCTCGTTTTAATGCAGTTGGGTATAGACATCAGCTTAAACTAGCACGCTCGTTTTAATGCGGTTGGATATAGATATCAGCTTAAACAGCACGCTCGTTTTAATGCGATTGGGTATAGATATCAGCTTAAATAGCACGCTCGTTTTAATGCGGTTGGGTATAGATATCAGCTTAAATAGCACGTCCATTTTAATGCGGTTGGATACAGATATCAGCTTAAATAGCTCGTTCGTTTTAATGCTGTTGGGTATAGATATCAGCTTAAATAGCACGGTCGTTTTAATGCGGTTGGGTATAGACATCAGCTTAAATAGCAGGTTCGTTTTAATGCGGTTGGGTATAGATATCAGCTTAAACAGCACGCTGGTTTTAAAGCGATTGGGTATAGATATCAGCTTAAATAGCTCGCTCGTTTTAATGCAGTTGTGTATAGATATCAGCTTAAATAGCACGCTCGTTTTAATGCGGTTGGGTATAGATATCAGCTTAAATAGCACGTCCATTTTAATGCGGTTGGATACAGATATCAGCTTAAATAGCTCGTTCGTTTTAATGCTGTTGGGTATAGATATCAGCTTAAATAGCACGGTCGTTTTAATGCGGTTGGGTATAGACATCAGCTTAAATAGCAGGTTCGTTTTAATGCGGTTGGGTATAGATATCAGCTTAAACAGCACGCTGGTTTTAAAGCGATTGGGTATAGATATCAGCTTAAATAGCTCGCTCGTTTTAATGCAGTTGTGTATAGATATCAGCTTAAATAGCACGGTCGTTTTAATGCGGTCGGGTATAGGTATCAGGTTAAGAAGCACGGTCATTTAAATGCGGTTGGGTATAGATATCAGCTTAAATAGCACGCTCGTTTTAATGCGGTTGGGTATAGGTATCAGCTTAAATAGCACGCCCGTTTTAATGCAATTGAGTATAGATATCAGCTTAAAAGAAAAAAAAGTAACATTATACCTTTGCCATGACTAGAATCGGGAAATACGATTCTTAATGGCCGAAGCAATTCGACTGCATTTCATGCAAGCATCACAAAATATCAGCTTAATACCCCAGCCACATCATAGCCATACCTGCTGATAAAAAGCCATGAATATATATTATTCTAAGAACAGAATTATATACAGATTTCGTTGATGTTAACGTCACGCTTGAACTAACAAACAGAAATTTGAGATGAGAAGAAATTGATTTAAAAAAGCTTATAGTGACAGTAATTTGTTCTCAGCTGCCAGATTCATCTTAAGAATTGGAGAACCACTATTCAAAGTATACATATTTCCTGATTTCAAAAAAATGTGCATTGGATACTCGATTGGCCTATTATAAATTTAATGCAAATTTTGAGATTATCCACAAGCGTGACTAGAATGTCGCCCCAGCAGAAATGGCTTTGACAAGTCTTTTGGATAGACAAAGATTGTATGTCAACAAAAACTACACTAAATAGCCCGATGGGTGGTAAAAACAAGCAGGTAATCGCAGATCAGTTTTAAGTAAGGCTTATAAAGATAACTTAGGCTGGGATGACTTTGTTTCGACAAATGCCGAGTACATAGATAACACTTTGTCTTATTGAATAAAAAAAAAGAATATGAGTGTTCAAAATGATTTACCATAAAAGTCGAACTACACGGAACCACAAGTTGCTCTCTGCTATTCAATGGTTCAGGAAATCTTATCACCAATCTAGACTTGGGATCTGAAAAAGATATATATATATATATATATATATATATATATATATATATATATATATATATATATATATATATATATATATATATATATATATATATATATATATATATATATATATATATATATATATATATATATATATATATATATATACTATCTTTACATGTGAGCAATAATTGTGTATGCATTTATTGTTTCTCGAAAACAGCTCCATATTTTTTCGGGAAAATTGACATCCTGGAATATTCTGGCTTAAAGAAAAACGATCTAGGTAGGTCAGAAGTTTGAGAAAATTCATTAAGAGCTTTAATATTAGAAGAAAAAAAATAATTGTGTGACCGATGTCATTTTTATACTCATCAGTGTTGCAATGACGTTTTTATACTTGTCATATTTCTCTGAAAAATTGAAGATTCTCATGCCTTATTACATTAAATTGCTTAAAGAGCTAAAAACTGATAATTGCAAGAGAATTTGTATATTTTACGACAAGGGATCAGAACAACTAAAAAATCTTAAAAAACAAAAAAAAATTTGAAGCTTAGTTGACAGGAGGTGCCATACCCCGGAGTCATACCATTTCTTAGTCCTTGGGAAAATTTTGAGGTTAAAAAAAAAACACGTCTGTGTGTGTGTACCTGTCTATGTATACTGTAAATATGGTCGTGTTCAAAAAGAAAGGGCACGGATCGCACCTGATTAATTTACACGACAGAAAAAATAAGGTACATAGGTACTTTCTAAAGGCAGTTCCAAACTGGACATTTCTACCGCAAACCTACTACCTGAATACCGCCTGAATAGCCCTAGTTAAAAGGGTTACAGACGCACAGTCAGACATGTACAAAGATTTAGGGGTCTAGTAGGAACCAGAGCTGCGGCAGATTTAAGAGATATACTTATAAAAAGACAAATTGTTCATTTATTCATACAGAGAATAAACTCACAAAAGGAACAAATAAACTCTTTGTTGTTTAATCTAGCAAAAATCATTTGAGAAAATATGATATATATATATATATATATATATATATATATATATATATATATATATATATATATATATATATATATAATATATATATATATATATATATATATATATATATATATATATATATATATATATATATATATATATATATGTGTGTGTGTGTGTATGTATAAGTGTGTGTGTGTGTGTATGCAGGTGTGTGTTTCCATCTATGTATATAGTACGTATGGTCGTGTCCAAAAAGAAAGGGCATATATCGCACCTGATTAATTTACACGACAGAAAAAATAAGACACATAGGCACTTTCTAAAGAAAGTTCCAAACCGGATATTTCTACCGCGAATTCCTTAAAGCTTTACGTTTTCGCTTGTATTTGCGGCAAAAATTGAGGTTTTATTTTACTTTTGGCCTGAATTGCCCTAGTTAAAAGGGTTACAGACGCACAGTCAGACATGAACAAAGATTTAAGTGTGTGTGTGTGTTTCTATCCGTGTATATAGTACGTACGGTCGTGTCCAAAAAGAAAGGACATGTATCGCGCCTGATTAATTTACACGACAGAAAAAATAAGACTGTGCCAAACCGGATATTTCTACCGGAAATTGCTTAAAGCTTTGCATTTTCGCTTGTATTTGCGGGAAAAATTAAGGTTTTAGTTTACTTTTGGCCTGAATAGCCCTAGTTAAAAGGGTTACCGACGCAAAGTCAGACATGTGCAAAGATTTGGGGGTCCAGTAGGAACCATAGCTGCAGCAGATTTAATGGATATACTTATAAAAAGACATTTTTCATTTATTTATACAGAGGATCTACCTAGATCAGACTAGACATTAAATCCAGGTTTTACTAGATTAATCTTGCTGGCATTTTTAGTAAGCATTTACTGCGTGTCCGGTATCCTGGCACGTACGCAGTGGGGCCTTAGGGCCTGCCCCCCCCCGAAATTTTGTGAAATGTTTAATTTCCCCATGGTTTCTTGGGATTTCTGGCAAAAGTAGGACATTTGTAAAGAATCTAGATACTAGAATCTAGATGTGAAGCCCTTTTTTGGATTTTACAGCATGCAATTATCCGGTCAAGTCATTGCCCAATTATTAACTCATTTTCTGTCTAACTTTTTACCCTCTTTGAAGTAATTAGCGATTGTACTGTTATTTTTTTTCGTAAAGAGAGTTTGCTTTCCATAGCAAAATAGAATTATCCTTGATATTAGGGTGTTTATCCCCCTTTTTCTGGATAAAGTACAGCTTTCAAAGGATCAATTTTGGAAACTATCATTTTTCATTAAAATCGACGTTTTCGCAATAGAAGAACTACCCCCACAGCACCCATACTGCACTGTTGACCCTAAAATTTCCATTTCAGTTGGATATAATAGATTAACCACTGGTTCCGAATCGCTATGAACATAACCTGAGCCTAAAACGTACTTTTGAGGCTTCAGTCTTCCCCCCCCCCCCATCCGCTACAACACTATAGATTAAAGTTAATCTGTATTTTCTGATGTACGTGCTTTTTGCATTTATTTAGCTACTAAATAAAAAGAGTGCTTCTTTATATCTGCTGTTTCAAAGGTTTTGCCCCCCCCCCCCCGAAAAAAATTCCTGCGTACGTGCCTGCCGGTATCATATGGACCTTTGAAGCTCGCTTTTGCTATCTTGTACTGTGGATTGAGATTCAAAAAGCCACTCCAGATTAGTCTCGATGCAGCTCTGCACCAAACTTACCTTCTGGGCTTCCTAGATAGTCTTCCCACGATTTATCATCTACTTTTAATTCAGGCTTTTCAAGATCACTCTTGCTTGAGGTTTCAACTGGCACAGGAGGGAGGTTCGCCACGTCTTTGCTATCATCCGAAAAGCTTTCTATCTCACTTTCACTATCTGATTCTACTTTGGACTGAGATTCAACAAGTGATGCTTTAATGGCCGCCTTAAACTGAGTCTCTTCATCTGCATCTACAATAGCCTGCAAAGGAAAGATTTTTTACGGCAGACAGCAATAAAATTAAAAAACTCAATGCAAACAAATATATGGTTCAATACTTAAATGGATCAAGTCCAATACAACTGTAACTTTTAACATATATACTTTGAAGCTACAAAAACTAAATACATACAAAAGACAGGATTAGTTGAAAAACATAAGAGCATAAGAACATCAATAATTTGCTTAAGAACATCGCTGGTTGTCAATAGTGGCTAGTAAGTGGGGGTTACTAGAATAGCAAACGTGCTTACGCAAACACGAACAAATGCTACAGCTATGACACCCTTTGCAACATATTAACCCAGCAAATAGCTTACAGGACCTCATCAAAATTTGCGATCAAGCCATAACGGTTAGCTTCATATTTTGGCCGATAAGAAGTCATAGGTAAGCGAGTGAATTGGTAGAATAAGTTTCCTGACCACCAAACTTCACCCCAAACAAAGCATAATCTTTACTCTTGGGGTAAAAACAGCATAGACCAGCTTAAGCTTAATATATCATCAGCATAAGCATACGATCACTATCGTATTCTGCGAATATATTCTATGCTCATACCTTTTTAAAATCCGAACTGTGATTCTAGGGAAGAACAACAAATATTTACTTCTTTAATTGCAAGCACTTATGTCGGTGTCGGACAGAATATGTCATATGTCGTACAGAATTTTTAGTATATGTCTTTTTCCGAACAGGCATCACAATACCAGTAAAAAACGAGTGGGGAACCAGTCCCGACTTATAAATTATTTGAAAATTCCTAAGTGAATCAAACGACTAATAATTCCATACTTCAGATACCATTGGCACCACGAGAATACTTTCTCTTATGTTATATTGTTGAAAAGAAAATTTACAGCTTCTGGGCTTTAATAAATTATGAACAACTCCCTTGGCTCGAAGAGAGAAAATAACATTTAGAAATGATGCTTTAGTCTCTTTGCTCTATGCCTCAGAGACTTCCTAACATTCCTCTTAAAACTCTTTTTCAAAAGAAACTCGTTCAAAAGAAAATTTGCAGCTTCTAGGTTGTAATAAATAATGGACAATTCCCTTGGCTCGAAGGGAGAAAACAAAGTAAAAATGACATTTCAATCTTCTTTGCTGTATACCTTAAAGCCTTCCTAGTAATCCTCTTAAAAACTCTCTCAAACTACCACTGCTACAACTCTCAAAAACAGTTTTTTTGGACAAATATATCTGATCCGTTTAAATGAATGCATATGAAGTGAGGGTGTTCCATAACAAGACCCTCTTCATTTTTATTCATACAGACAGAACTTCCCATATCTCCAACTAATCTTTAAAAAAATTGATGCCGAGTTAGTGGTAAAAACCTCTACTAAATTTAAACAGCCCCCCTCCAAATCATTTGAAAGGAAAACGATTAACAAGGTAGGTTTTCCTTTCCAAAGTTTCTCTACCATATCATGGTAGGCGTTCCAAAACCCCAACCGGCCAATTAGAGAAGGAATCAAACAGTTCGCTAACGAACTGTAAGTGAGGAGCGACTCGGACGAATAGTGATTGAAAATCTAAAAAAGGAATTTAGATAACAAATAACACATTAAAAAAGGGGCTTTTTTGTTGATTTCAAATATATAAAATTCATTAAATTTAATGTTGCCTATCAAAAGCTACGAGCCTGAGAAAATTTGCCTGGTTTTGCCTGGTAGAGCCCTACTGTAAACGTTTCAAGTTCTTATCTATAAAAATGTTGCTTTCCCCAATATTATTTCCCTAATATTTTTTGTTGCTTTCCCCAGGGGTAATCCTATCAAACCAACAATGCTAAAAGGTCGGGAGGTGGGTCATTCGGGCAGAAATTAAGGCATTGTGCCCTTCAACATGACCAAAAATATTGGATGACAGCTAGACCCTCTTCCATGCCCCCTTTTCCCCAAAGACATCCGATCGAAATTTTGAGATAGCCATTTGGTTCAGCATGGTTTAAAGGTCCAATAACTATACCTCTGACAATGACATGACCCCCAAAGCCCCTGAAGATAGGGCTTTGAGATATGCAATTTGCCCATTGTTTACATATAGTATTTGTCGTTGAAAAATATGCAGAAATTTTTAGAGGGGGGGGGAGTGATTTTCTACGGAAATTTTTTTCGTGGGGTTGAGAATTCTCCTGGGATAATTTTTCTTGAGGGAGGGGGAATATCCCGGTATGATTGGAAAAATGATGAAAAAAACAAAAAAAAACAGTATTTTCAACAGAAAGTAAGGAGCAACATTAAAACTTGCAAACGAACAGAAATTATTCTGTATGAGAAGAGAGATACTCCTCCTCAATCCCTCACTCGTTACACTGAAGCTTTTTAGTGCTTGCAAAAGCTGTATACTCCAATTAAGCGACCCTAATGTTTCAGGAGTTGTTCTTAAGGAATTAGGACAAAAAGCAAAACTTCGGCGTACCGAAGGAGAGATTGAGGAGGAGACAGCTCCTTCATTTACTAGTAATTTCAGTTTACTTTAAGTTTTAATATTGATCCTTACTTTCAGTTGAAAAAACCAACTTTTTTTATTTAATAGAAAAACAAAGTTCAACCCTGTAATAGGTTATTAAATAGTTTTATAGACTAGCAAAGGATTTTGCCGCTATTTTGGCACTAAGACCGAATAGGGACACGGTGATTGATTATTTCAATGATATTATTGAGGGATGCTGAATCAAAATTTTTTTTTGAAGTGATAATAAATAAGTACCTCCATTTTCCTCCTTTTCTGAGGCCCTTCACCAGCACCGGGTAACGGACCACCTATATGGTTTTCGAGGAAAGTAGAAGTCAAATCACAGAAAGTAACAGCATCAAGGGAGTGCCATACAGTTAAAGATTCGCCAGTTACTGGATCAATAATCGAAACATATGGATATTTTGTAACTGGGTAAAATGTCTTGTATCTTCCACCTTCTTCACTTGATATATATACCTAGAAAATATTTAAACACTAAAGTGGTGAATGTGGACTGTTTATACGGATAAGACTGTTTATATGCCCTTTTTGTACTACACAGCGTCCTGGTTTATGTACAATGATTTCATATATATTGAATAATTAACATACACTACACTTTCCACAACTGTATGAATCCATAGACGCTGCGTATGGGTACGTAGGGAGCCAAACTGAAATCAAGGAATTTCAGCTGGTAAACCCCTTAGTTCTGAATTTGCAGTTTTTCATAAACTGGATGAACTATGTACTCAAGATTGTTTTTTAACTATTAACAATTGGCAAAAATTTCAGGAGGACCTTGAGCCATGAGTAGGCTTCCATAGGCATGGTAGGAGATGGGACAGAGATTGACTGAAGATCGCTGAGGAAGCTGCAATCGACAGATTGAAGTGGTCGTCGGATGAAATTCCAAAGTCCATCGATGTTGGGCAGGACAGTTCTGCTTCTGGTTCCCTTCGTAAGTACTTAATTTTTAAAATGTCATTTATTTTATAAGTTGTGGTACACCGTTTTCTTTGTTTAATACCATTGCTTTATCTATTGCCCCAAGCTTTCATAAGTTCTGCGTTTATTTTGGTCATCTTTAGAAACAATGTATAATTCTTATGGGGTAGGAGAAAAAAAAATACTTTTTCTTTTTTTGTGCAATTGGATATAAAAGCGTTTCCTTAATATTTTTATTTCACACACAAATCACTGCAACGAATAATTTTACTTCAATAAACAACAATAGGATAAATAATAGAAAAAGTTCAACTTTTTTTTTTAAATAAGATATAGAGTTCACCGGTAAAAGCAAAAAAAAGAGAGAAAAAAAAGGGGAACCCTGAATTAGAAAATTACCCGTCACTATTTCAGATTTCTTTTACACATCACTAATAAATCACAAGTTCATAAACTTTTCACAAAACGGACCTCCAGGCCAGTGAAGTGAAGGCTAACAAATTCCTTTTCAGAAAAAAATTATCAAATGGATAGAAGAAGACTACGAAGAATTAACCACACTAAATCGTAAAAGATCCTAACAAAGAATATGCGAGGTCAAGTATCCTCACAAATATTTCCACACTGAAAAATCATATCAATACTTTTCATAAGAATCCAAGAATTTCAGCAAAACGTAAACTTACGTTGGTGCTTCTTGTCGCTAAGCATGGCATTGGATTCCGTGAAAAATGATGAGTTTGTATTACATGTGCTATAATCCGAAAACCAAAATTGAGATACTGCAGACCAGTATAAATGCTAGACATAACTGCACACATGGGCCAGGGCATAGAAAGCAGAATTTACCCCTCTCTCTCTCTTAAGAAACTATGCTTGAAGGGTCATTCAGGAAATCTTGAATAAATTGAACCAAGCATAAATTTTTAACCATAAAAAAGCCCCCGCCCCCCGCTATCTGGATATATTTCCAGACAGGTAAACAGATACTAGCCTAAATGATATAATTCACAAATAGAAATATTACCTGCCAGAAAATGAAGTGCTCTCGAACAATTGCTTTGACTGCAGAATTTGACCAAACATCACGGTTTAATGTTTGACATGTGAACTCAGCTGCATCTTGAACATTGACAAGCAGCCATTTGTTTAAAGCAACACCAGCATCCCTGGCCTAAGAAAAACAGAAAACAGTGAGATCTAGGACATATTATTTTTAATCCGATAAGTTCGGTACATCAAAACAACTGCAAAGCCTGTCATGTTTCCTGAATAAACTTATGATTTCAGATATATTTTTTTTTTCATGTCGATTCAAAATATCACCGTTAAACAGCCAAAACCTCAGAACTGCATGTTCACGAAACCAAATCTTAATATTCAAGAATAGAGAACGAGTGGGCTTGCGACGTCCATCACAATAACAACAATCAAACCCACAAAAATACATAAACAAACCCATGTGGGTTGTGTTGAAATTGAGCCCTATTTGCAGTCTTGAATTATAGGACAGATATATTTTTCCTAACTTTTCAGGTCATTATTTAATTCTAGTGACCCTAAGTATTATACTGAGAGGTTTACCTTAGTGTTCTGCTCCATATATTTGGATAAAGAAGCCTTAATTAGTTTTCTGAATTCTCCTGAGACCTGTCAATATAACATTTTTCTATTTGGATTCAAGAAGTGCTCAGAACATCATCTATATTTCCTATACATAAGGTGCATCCTCAGCGACTGCACGTACCTCATCGGAAGCAAGCAGAAGAGGGGAGGGAACCTGCCGCAAGCTCCCTATGCATCCATCGGTATTTGTTTAACCTTAAAATGTGAGAAATAGGTGGGTGGGTCCCTACACTTCCCTTGTTCGCAGATATCTGTGAGGTTAATTTGAACTTTTTGCCATGCACGGCGTTGCCTATGATTTTCTCGGAGAATATTTTTGGCCCGAAATGAATAAGTACAAAAACTTAATCTGGAATGCTATCTTGAACTATCTGCTCAGGTCAATGCATGGTGGTATACCGAAGGATGAAATAGTGAGAAAGTGCTCCGACTTCTTCAAAAGAGAATCGATTAAGGAAGCAAAGATTCTCATATATTCTATCGTTCATGGAAATGTACGCCCTTCAATGCGGCAGAGTGACAGTGAAAATGTTCTCGACATAATAAAATATTCAAAGACGTAAAAACGCATAGAGCTACCGACTTTTGTTATTGCCGAGCCTCAGGGAGTCCCTTCATGTGGAAGTCAAATCAGTGCATTTGTTACAAGAAACATCAACAAGCTAAATACGAAGGTAGACACTCTATTTGCCAAGAGCAAGGAGCTAACATTGTCGATTGAGAAATCGCAAACGACGCCAAGAGCAACCTATGCGGTCATTCTGAAAAAAAAAAAAAAAAAAAAAAAACACCGAGTCCGCCATCCTCCGCTGCTGTGAGGAAAGCTTTCATTGACGGTCTGTGTAACAACGATTATAGCACAAGGAGTAGGTCGGTGAACTGAAGCAAACCCCAACTGAATGGCGAATATGTTTGAAAGACATACAAGCGGCAGAAAAGTTCAGTGTTGCTATTCTAAATGGAGATAATACGACACTGGATCCCAAAATGAATAGCTTGATTTGTACCTGTGAAAATTGATGCGGAGAGTCTAGTAATCATGATCCCAAATTGTGGAAAAGCAGAGCAAATCAGAACAAAAAGGTTGTTCAAATTACAGTTTTCAACTAAGGCCGATCTGGATCGAGCAATATGAAACCCTCCCGTGTTCAGTTATGAACGAATTTGTATTGATGAATTTATCCTTGTCCCACACCGCTGCTATAATTGTCCCCACACCGCTGCTATAATCTTTAGAACTTTGGTCATATAGCGGCTAAATGTCAAAACGCTAAAACGTTGCACA
The DNA here is from genome assembly GCF_032884065.1 of Artemia franciscana. NCBI lineage: Eukaryota > Metazoa > Arthropoda > Branchiopoda > Anostraca > Artemiidae > Artemia > Artemia franciscana. Next base: position 14,037,980 of record NC_088876.1, read on the forward strand.
AGATGTGGCGAAGAAGGACATAAATCAGAAAAAGAAAATCCTTGTGAAAAGTCTATTCGCTGTGCGCTTTGCAAATCTGATAACCACACGTGTTACAGCAACCGTTGTGCCGAAGTATTGAATGCAATAAAAAATCGCAACGCTATTTGACATTAATCCATCTCTTAAAGTAGTATCTCGGAGCATGAGCGGAAATCTGAGGGATAAGTTACCGATTCTTAAAAAGTTTGCTGAACACTTTTTAAGCAAAGACAGCTTCGGTTGTATCAAGTTCTCTGAGAAGTATCAGTCCTTTATTAAAGAAGCAAGGTTTACTGGAACTGGAAGGCCTTCTGGAGGCTTCACCGTTATAATTAAAGATAACCTCACCTCCAAACTTTTTGAACAGCATGAAAGTTTTATTGCAATGGAAGTCTGCGGGCTTGTTTTAGTCTGTGTGTATTTTCCCACGAGCTGTAAGAATGAAAAATCGAAGAGAAAATTCAACCTATCCTTTGGGAAACTTGCTTACATGCGTGTCGAGAATAAAGCAGTTGGGTCATGACTATTGAATTATTGGCGATTTCAATTGTGACCTCATTGATTCTGATAATCGAAGAACGCAAGTAGCTCTCGGAATATTGCCAGACGGCTTCAAAATTCTTAATAAAGATATAAATTTCACTTATTGTCATAACAGTGGCTCTGTTTCTAATCTTGGCCATGCTGGAATGTCAATTGATGTGCAGAATCTATCTGTGTTATTATTTGTCAACGGCACATTTAGTGATCATTTACCCATATCCCTGCAGTTAAACGGCCCATTTCCTGAAGTACAAAAACAAGCAGCACCAAAGTTTAAATTTGTGCAAAACTGTAAGCTTGATCATGCTATCCGGTACTACCCAGTACTAATCCAGTACTATCAGCAAGTGAGTGATAATATACCTGAAAAGGTTGAAGTCCCCTTCCCGCTACTGATGCCCAAGTGTAACCTCTCGGTTGCAGAGCAGAGACTTTTGTTGAACCGTTATTCTGCTTCAATATGCCACGCCCTTCGACGTGCAGAGAAATTTGTTGAAACCAAGAGAATCATCCTCTGAAGCTCCATTCATAACTAAAGAGGCCTGGAGTACTTACTATGCAGATCAGTTTAAATGTCCCGATACAGTGCTACAGAATTCTTATCGAAATGACCTTGACGAAATACTCAAACTACAGAGAGATAAGATGGTTGTGAGTAGAAGCGTTATCAGTGAATGCCTGAAAAAGCTGAAGAAAAAGTTCTCGCGAGGTTTTGATGGAATATGTGGCCATCATCTACTCTGTGGCAGTGAGCTTCTTCTTGAAAACCTATCACTGTTATTTCAAATGACCATTGTAAGGGGTATAATCCCCAATAGCTTCTGTATTGGTGCAATAGCACCGATTCTGAAGCCAAGGAAGCCTCCCAAACAGTGTTCCTCATATAGGCCTATTACTGTGTCGTCCACCTTAAGTAAGCTATTTGAACTTGTAATCGGTAATGAAGTAAGAAGTAAGTGTTCAGTCCCCCTACAACAGTTTGGGTTCCAGCAATCTCTGGATTGTGATCATGCGCTATATTCATTAGTTTCTATGTTGGTTGACGCAGAAAGTAATAATGATTCTCTTGTCCTAGCAGGACACGATTTCGCTCGTGCTTTCGATTCATCCGTTCAAGAGCATATTCTGTTTTCGGCAGCATAAAGAGGCGTCCAAGCAAGTGTTATAAAGCCCTTTGACTCAATGAATTTTCTCTTCGAGTTAGAATTAAGTGCCCAAATTTAAATTGTGATGTAATAGTTGAGTCTGATATACCAGTAAAGAAGGGTATAAGGCAAGGGACTGTGAACTCGCCAGATTTGTTCAATAGCTCTGTTATTGAAGCATAATTTAAAGCCCCAAAACACTCATTCTTTATGGGATTGATGTGTCGCTCATTAGCTATGCAGATGATATTTCAAATATTAGTACGATTCAACAAGGAATAAAATGTTGTCTCAGTGCTTTAACGGATGAGTATTCTCTTTTCAGCCATTTGTTTAACCCAACAAAAACGGAACTGCTGTTTTTTAACTATAATGTGCCAACCGATGATGTATCTATTATTCTAGAAGGTACTGAGGTCAAACCAATTCTATCTATTACTTATATTTGAGTCCGAATTGGTATATCGCTCAAAGCTACGTGTGAACTGGCTATTGACGATACCCTTAGAAAAGTTCGTAGTGCATATGGAAGGCTTGTTCCGAATAAGACAAGATTTAATCGTCATATTCTAGCCCGGTTACATAATCTGTTTGTTCTACCACATTTTGTATACCTGTCTTTGTTTTGGAAATGCTTCACTCAGACAGATAAGAAAAAGCTGCGTATGATTTAGTTTAGGTATGGTAAGTATTTTTCCTGTGCTACCATCGTGGACCAGTAACCAGTATTTGATTAAAAGATTTGGTCGGTCGCCCCAGATGTTGCTGTCCCTATGGGAGTAAATTATTTTCAAAATAAGTTCCAGACTCTAGGTCACCCTTAGGTGACTCTTCAGAGGACGTTTTCAATTTAGAAATCATATTTAATAGCTGAAAGTTGAGTGTATTCAATCTGTTGTATATATTTATGTTATGCTGTACCTTCCTACTTTTTTTTATTTTCTTACTCTGCCCCCTATTGCATTTTTACAGTTTTGGCAGGCAATAAATCTATATCATAAGTGATTTAAAAAAAAAAATGAAGATACAGTCTTCGCAGCCCGCCCGTGATATGCAGCAAAATGGAAGGAAGAGGGTGGTTCTGCCCATCAAAGTGAAATATGGGGTTATATGCCATTACCCCATCATCTTTCCCTCCTAAAACAGCTGGACATCAAAAAGATCAATTTTTTGGCCTTGGTTTCAGATACATAGACTTATAACACACTAGATTGAGTATCATCCCAGAAGATATATCAAATGTGGTTATAATGAAGATACATGCGTTGGTTTTAAACAAACTACAAAACATTATAAATCCAAATATGATTCATTCACACTACAGGGCTTTTCTGTAATTCCAGAAATCCGAAACAAAACTCACAAAAAAAACCGTTTTACTGAGATTAGAAACTAGCAGCCAAGAGTGGTTAAACAAAGCGTATTTTACACGAGAATCCATTCAATCATAGGAAACACCCCAGCTGCGAAGCTTCAATCAAACCACTAAATTCTTTCAAGAAAAATATGATTGCTTTCAAGAAAGGTAGCATAAATTACACAGACTAGTAACGTCGTCAAACTAGGTCTCTTACAAGAATGTATGCATTTAAAATACGGCAAGGAGATTATAAAAAAAAGAAGGGAAATAACATACGCTCTGAAAAGTTCCTCTGTGCATTAAATCGAATGGCGGACGAAAAAGATCTTCTAACGTTTTCCTCTTCGAAGGAGATTCAACTGACGAACAACCATTTGCACTTCCGTTCCTCTTGACTTCTGCTTCCTGCAATCCTGCAACAATAAATCTGTTTTGAGCAGACTAGATGGACTATCATCTTGTTTCATAGCTGAAAAATGCTATACAAAGAAAACCAAAACTGAAAGAAACTCACATCTGATAAACTAAATCTGTTGTTTAAACCAATAAAATCCAATGTGACAATATAAACACAGCAATGATACAAATAAATTTGTTTTTTAATACCGTGGAGGTCAATAAGGTAAAGGTAAATAACGTTGCGTTAACAATAACGGTTAATAACGTAAGGCATCTCCTGATGTGACATTCTGACAAGAATTTTGCTTTAATTATAATGAAAAAGGAAAAAAAAAGATTTTCCTTCGATGTTAATCCTAAATGGAAATACAATATTGGTCCAAGAGCTATTATTTAGTGAATAATGGCGAAGACCACACTGCCTTTCCATAATACAAATACAGAAGAGAGAATAATGAGGACTTTTTTTCCGAAGACAGTGAATGAACAAAACCAACATATTTCGGCCCTATATCTATGAACATATTTCGGCCCTATATCTAAGGGTCGTCTTAAGCAAAGAAAATAATAAAACACAAAAAACACTTACAATAAAAGTTCTTGGTTAAAAATCCGTTTTTTAAAATAGCCTTGGCATCATTACTTCTTAACGAAAAGTTCAGCCAAGACTGAGTGATGAGAGCTAACATTTTACAAGCTAAAAAGTTAACATTTTACATTCATTTCAATAACTGTATTAATTAAAAATTGGGATAATCAAACAGTTCGTGGTACCAAACTGTAGTAAGGAGCGACCCGACTCAATGGTATCCAAAACTCTAAAAAATGGAATCTTGATATCAATAGCTACATCAAAAGAATCGCATTTTAATGCTGATTTTAAGTATATAATTTTAATCAAGTTTAGTCTTACCCATCAAAAGTTACGAGCCTGAAAAAATTTGCCTTATTTTAGAAAATAGGGGAAAACAACCCCTAAAAGTCATAGAATCTTAACGAAAAGCACACCATCAGATTCAGCGTATCAGAGAACCCTATTGTAGAATCAAACTCCTATCTACAAAAATGTGGGATTTTATATTTTTTGCCATAAGGCAGATCACGGATGCGTGTTTATTTGTTTGTTTGTTTGTTGTTGTTTTTTCCCAGGGGTGATCGTATCGACCCAGTGGTCCTAGAATCTCAAGAGAGGGCTCATTCTAACGGAAATGAAAAGTTCTAGTGCCCTTTTTAAGTGACCAAATAAATTGGAGGGCACCTAGGCCCCCTCCCACGCTAATTATTTTCCCAAAGTCACCAGATCAAAATTCTGAGATAGCCATTTTATTCAGCGTAGTTCCCGTGGGAGGGGCCACAAGTTACACACTTTGACCAGTGCTTACATATAGTAATGGTTATTTGGAAGTGTACAGACGTTTTCAGGGGGATTTTTAGGTTGGGGGGAGGAGTTGAGAAGAGGGGGATATGTTGGGGGAACTTTCCTTGGAGGAATTTGTCATGGGGGAAGAAAATTTTCATGAAGGGAGCGCCGGATTATCTAGCATTATTTAAAAAAATACAATGAAAAAATAAATATGAAAAACTTTTTTCAACTGAAAGTAAGGAGAAGGATTAAAATTTAAAAAGAACAGAAATTATTACGCATATAATGGGCTCACCTCCTCCTAATACCTCGCTCTTTTTAAAGCTAAAGTATTTTTAGTAATTTCAAACTATTTATTCTACGGCTTTTGTGATTCAGGGGTCATTCTTAAGAAATTGGAACAAAATTTAAGCTTTAGTGTAAAGAGCGAGGTTCTGACGAGGGGTGAACCCCTTTGTATACGTAACAAAAACATGAGAATACAGAAGTTCGCTACATAAGCTAATTTGTAAGTTACGTATATCTTCTACTAATAAAAACATAATATGCAAATTTATCATAATATCATAATATGCAAATGACAAAAAAATATGCAAATTTCGTTTTAATTATTCATCTGCGGAGAGCCAAAATCAAAACATGCATTGATTCAAAACGTTCAGAAATTAAATAAAAAACAAGTTTTTTTTAACGGAAAGTAAGGAGCGACATTAAAACTTAAAAAGAACAGAAATTACTTCGTATATGAAAGGAGATGCTTCCTCATCAACGCCCCGCTCTTTACGCTAAAGTCTTTTACTGTTTTAAAAAGTAGAGTTAAGAGAAAGAGTCAAACTTTAGCGTAAAGAGCGAGGCGTTGATGAGGAAGCATCTCCTTTCATATACGAAGTAATTTCTGTTTGTTTTAAGTTTTAATGTCGCTCCTTACTTTCCGTTAAAAAAACTTGTTTTTTTTTTATTCAATTTCTTATGGCGATGTTTGCCTTCTCCGCAGCTAATCTTGTAGTTCTTTTGGGATTGGGCCTGTTCTTACTGGTTCCCATTTTTGTTTTATTTTGAATTAGATTATTTTCTATAATTAATTTTGTGTACATAGGTTTGAGTGCGTATTCACCCAAGTCTCTATTTAGGGATGTATTATTATTTAAGTTTCGTTTGATTTCGATTGCCTCGCGGACAGTTTGTTTGATTCCTAGGTCATTGCTAATTAGAATTGTTTCGTCAAATAGAACATTTTAAGTTTTATTGTAAGCGTTTTTTGTGTTATTTTTTATTATGTTCTTTGCTGATGACGGCCCTTAGATATAGGGCCGAATTATTCAAATAGGTTTTGTTCACTCACTGTCTTGGAAAAAAACGTCCTCATTATTCTCTCTTTTGTATTTGTATTTAGTGAACATATTTTTCCTTGGAAGAACCAAACACATTACATGGAAGTTTATCCAATCTTAACCAAACCCCCGAGTCTTGGACAATGAACCTAAAATCTTAGAAAAATTGTCAGTCAAAGCGTGAATACGAAAACAAAACTTTTCATTTGTTTAATTGTTGAACTCCTAGCAGCAAAAATTATTCAACTTTTCTCAGAATGAAATAAAATCAATAAACTTATCCATAACTAGACATTCACAAAATAAAAGCTTTTCAAAAGAATAGTTTTCATAATGGGAGGAGGGCTCACAAAAAGTCAGTAAAGAAACCGAAGAAATGGCGTAATCTATACAATATAAATGAACTCTTTTTTTACTTTCCGAGCCCTTCACTCAAATATTGAAAAAATTCACGCCTATTCTGTTATGTGATTGCTTTTGCGTTTTTTATTTTCGGGGGCAATCTTATTCAGTCAGCAGCAACTGAAAATTGGAGAAACCTCATTCGAAACAGAGTTTGCAGATATAATGCTGAAGAAATCTGGCCATATCAAATTGAATTTCCCGCCACCATTTGCTCGAAGCAGCACATACGCAGCATTTTTTTTTATCGAGGAGGAGGAGGAGAGAGAAATAATAGGGCAGATTTGATTTTATAGCCCGAATGAGAAGCACCCATAAATCCAAGAAAACTTAAGATCTCAGTGGGAGGACCCCAACCCCTCTCCCCTCCCGCTGCGCACGTCTCTAATTGGTAGACGTCAATTTTGCCCTCCAAAAAGTCCAGATTACTATTGGAGTTTCAAGAAATTCAAGCAAGACAAAGTTAAAAATTTCCTAAAATATCAAACAATTACAGCAAAAAGTAACCTTGCGGTGTTGCTTTTTGCCCCTAAGCATAGCAATGGACTACGTGAAAAATGACGAGTATGCATTGCGTGTGCTATGGTCTGAAAACCAAATTTGAGACACTGCAGACCAGTACAAAATACTCGACAGCAATAACTGCACACGAGGGGTATAGAGAAAGAAGAATTACCCCGTGTCTCCCTCCAAAAATTATGTTTGAAGAGTCATACGGAAAATTTGTGAAAATGAGACTAAGCATAAATTTTTGGTCATCAGAAAAAGTCCCCTCCACTGACCATTTGACCAGTGTACGATCAAACACATAGCTTAATTACTAAGAAAAGACTCAAGAAAGACGTATAAATTCATAAGCTTAGAGTGTATACACAGGCACGCACCTTCTTTTATCTACTTTTCATCGTTTAGAGCCCTGTTTCTAAAACGGACTGTCCTTTACAAGGCCTAAACACCTGTGCTACTGCTCGGGTACGATGAGACCCACTATCCACAGAGCGGGTTGACAACTCGGAAAGGCTATCTTGCAAGTCGAGTGGTCATTCTCAAGGGTTAAAAATTTTAAGCCAAGGGTACAAAATTCTAACCAAGGCAAGGGTCTTTCGTCTACAGACCTTGCTTTTATTGGACAAAGATCAAATGAAGCCAGCTTTTCCTATACTGGAACTACAGAACCGAATATTAATTGAAATAAATATCATATTCTTTCTATTTACAAGTAGATTTATCAAAACTTAAACCACGCGAAAATTACCATATCTTAGGTTGGGTTTGTCATCCCACTGAGTTCCCTGCAAACCATAATGGGTTATAATTATCCCTTGCGTAACAAATTAAATTGAAAAAAGAGAACACACAGTGTATTTAAGTGATGACCAAGTTTCAGGAAAAAATTGGAGCGTATCCAATTCAACTTTTCAGAAGACTGAGTAGGACAGCAGCACTCCCTCCTCCCTTTAATAATTGTTCCTAGGTCTAAATTTTATTTGCTTTTCTTCTGAAAAGGTCTGAAACATTAGCTGAAAGTGTTGGAAAAGTTGGAATTAGCTGAAGTTGGAAAAGCTCGTTTCATTTCAAAAGAAAATATACAAATTCTTAAAAAGGGGAATGTTTAGCCAAACTGATTTGAATTCAAAATTCGTTGCAAGTTTAGTATATATTTAAGTCTTCTAGTTACGAGACCATTGTCGATGAAGTCAATTTGTTTCTGCAGTCAATGAACATTGACGAGAAGTATTTGCTGCAAAGTGACAATGAATCATTGTCAACAATCGTGGACTCCAAGAGCTCAGAACCAGCGATGATTGAGGATTCCTGAGAATGACACTGATGCGGCTGACGAAAGTTGCCGCTGTAACCCAAGACAAAAAGATCTTGAAACAGAGTAAATCTCGAATAAAGCTCTAGTACCATCTGTACTAAAATGATACCAGGATATAAGCCGCAATGACTAGTGCTGGAAGATCAACCTGCGTCACTGCCAGGCTGTCTCCCATAATCTTGGAAGACTGCTGGCAAAGATGAAGACATAAACAATGGCACAGGGCTCCATAGCACTGTTGCCAGAAGGATTATGGAAAAGGTCAGGGGAACCAAACTCCATGTCAGTAAAGAGATAAGCACAGCTCCCAGGGCGTCTACTTATGGTTCATAGAATTTAGACAAATAGAAATTATCTCAATTTTGTTCTAGAGATGTAGAAACTATTATGGCAAAAATCTGATTGGTCATGAACTTGTGGTATTCAGCTCAATGTACATGTCACATGATGAGAATCGACCAGTGAAGAAGATAATGCAGCTGGTGGAGTTTTCTAAAGGAGAAAAATTCCCCTTCGTCTCCTGATGTAACACAAATGCACATGACACATAATGGGGAGTTCTCATATGGATGGATGAGGCCTGAGTTTCTTGGTGCATCTGGATGAGGCAAACCTCGCCTGGTGCAAAAGGGATTCGAATTCAACTTTTACAACAAGACGAAGAAGAGAAGTTTTGGATTAATTAATCTCTTCACAGCATTAAAGCTAGATTAAGCAATGACAAGCCGGCGATCTCCTGTCACTTTTGGACATCAAATTTGCGTCCAAAATTTTAACAGAGGACTAGGTGAAAAATCTGTGGATCACTTAAATCCCCTGGTGCGGATAAGTTGCATCCCATAATGTCCCAATGATATGGATGACAATGATGGACGAGGTAAGATACAAGCTCACTATATTGGGGTTACTAAAAGGAGCCTTACTTTAATCTATGTTCCCAGTATGTGGCTTAGAGCTAGAACTATTTTTAAACCTAAACCAGGGAAAGGAGATTATTCCAACCTCCGATTTAAAGAATGATAAAAAAAAGTTTTTTCAACTGAAATCAAGGAGCATCATTAAAATTTTAATGAACAAAAATTATTTCGTATATGAAAGGAGCTGTCATGGAAGAAGCAAGATCGGATGGATCTATCGAGAAATGGCAGTCCCATAGGCTCCAAAATCTACAAGTACTCGTTGAGGTTAAGTAAGTTAAGCAATCAAGAACCGTTCAAGAAGGTTGTCCTCATGGAGCAGGAAGGTCCCGTGAAGGCCTGTAACGAGTAGTCTTTCGAAGTTACTAAAACAACATTCCTGATTTACCAAGGCACATTCTAATCTGGTATCCCTACTGAAAGGCAAATTTTTAGGGTCTTTATTTAAATTTGGACAACAAATGCTGGATGAAATGCAGAGTTGACCACAAAATCCAAAACCCCAGCAAGCACCAGAAAAGTAGTAGTTTTCAAAGAAAGTAGGAGTCAGGTAGTAGTTTTATATATATATATATATATATATATATATATATATATATATATATATATATATATATATATATATATATATATATATATATATATATATATATATATATATATATATATATATATATATATATATATAAAAAAAAACCAGCAAGTCCCTTTGGCTCTAAGAATATATGAAAACTATGTCTCTGAAAAAAAAAGGTGAAAGACTTGGACACCATAATTGACTTTCCCGTAAGCTGGAAAATACATTGTAGCGAAAGAGCATGGAAAGCCACAGGTTCCCTAGTTCAATGGCAGCTTTGTGGGCAGAATTGGAATCTGGCTCCAAACAAGAATGTTTACCATGTATGTTATTAACAAGACTAATGCTATCATATGGAGCAGTGGTTTTAGTTGACTCGATTTGAATTATGAACATTATGACCCCCTCAATTAGGCTACTGGGGACAAGTTCCAAATAAAACTATGTACCTATACGAGACTAATCAGACCGATTTTGTCACATGGAGTAGTGGTGTGGGTCAATTTGACACAAATTAAAAGTCACGATATTCTAACAAGGGTTCAAAGACAAGCATGGTTAATGATAGCCACAGCCTACCACATAACGGCCACAGCATTCGCTGAGCTGATATTAGGACTTAAACCCACGAAATGTTTTCTAGAGGAAAACGCAATAAAAAGTGATGGTAGATTATACAAAAACCGTCAATGTATCCAGAGACAGCGGATACGAAAGAGAAAAAACAAAAACCCTGCTGACATCTACAACTTACTGATGCTTAAGTGAATAGAGCTGCTGGTAGCTTTATCCCACCACTAAAATCTGTAAGACAGTTGCATATTGCCATGAAGGATAAGAATGGAATTGAGTAGGAGGTTGAGCTGCTTCTTCAAAGTAACACGGCAGTCTGTTATATACGTCCATGTATATTATGTTATCGATATACATGATTCGCGGTTTGATACAAAATATGTTACTTGACTAGTAATATATCAGAGAATTTGGTACAGTTTTTCAGCCTGATATGTATGGAATAGAGTAGGGAGCTAAAAGACAGGCGCAAACGGAAACTATGGAGATATTTATATCCTAAATTATAATCAAGCATGTTTAAGGGCTTTAAAAAGAAAGAATTGATTGCTATGAAGAGTCGAATAATTTAGCTTCTACTAGAAACCAAATTACCGTGATGCGAGTCCTAGGACACTATAGGACTGAGGGTACTGAAATGACAGATGAAGCAGCTAAGAATGGAACATCATTGAAATGGACCATAAGCTTTTATTCCAATTTGTCAGAGGTGCCGGAAGGTAGCAGAGAGAAGTTAGAACATTGGGAGGAAGGGACAAATTGACATAAGAAGAGTTGGAATTAAAAGAATTACTTCATAAGTGTAATCCCAGTCCAACTACTAAACTTATTGCACGACTGAAAAGGTCTGATATAAGCAAGGTCAAAAAATCCATAACAGGAACTGAAAGTTTTGGGAAGCATGTATTCCGAATAGCATTCTTAGGATATAGAACTTTTAAACAGGATGCTGTAAGAGAATAAACAAAAAAAACTGAATAATGAACATTATTTCGAACTCTTTTCGACTAATTTTACAATCCGAAGTGTTTCAGGAAATACTTCATATCCAAACACGCAAGCAAATACAAGACCAAATCCTGTCGCTACTTCTATTAGAAGATTACCATGATACAATTGAATCTGAAACTGACAATATTTCTCTTGTTACTGTTTACTTTTTCTTATGTGGTTTTAACTGATTTGACAAGTGGATGCCTGACATCACTTCGTATATTTTTGGGGGATGGAGGCTAGAAGCCTTGGATAGGAGTTTTTTTTAGATGCCTAGCAGAGGGGAAATGTGAACAATCAAGATTTTTGGGCCAATAACTTTCGGTCCAATGATGCTCATCATAGTATTTCTTGGACCCACAAAAGCATATTGAGCAGATATGCGTCAGCACTAATAAAAAAAAATAAAACAGAATGCAGGTACACGGTTTCGCAACGCATTTGCAAATACTTTGTTACTTACGTATTATATCAATGACACTTGGGCAGTGTCATTCGAATTTAGCCATAAAACGCATGTATTTTGCAATGTATAGTGATAGCGGAAAGCTAAATCTCGGTATGAGTAAAATCTCATTCCGAACGAGTTTCTTTTTCTCCACTTAGACCTGTTCCTTACCTATATAGCATAAATATGGACAAAGTAACCTAGTGCACTAATCTTACTTAAGCTTTCCACGATCGCTATACACAGCAAAATAATAAGTTTTATGTCTACATGCCAAGTGACATTGTCTAACTATGGTTTATATAATACAAAAGTTCCAATACTTTAATAAATTTTCAGTAACTGGTATTTGCTTTTTACAATTCTCGGACCATTTTTTTTTTATAGCTTTCTGCAACGTTTTAGCAACCATGGTTCAGCAATTTTAAATGTTCATGCTTCCAATAGTTTGATATTCCCATACTCACAAATTTAAAGTAAAACCAATCTTACTTGTTTCTGCCTGAAAATCCCTAAAGGTATCAAAAACAGATGTTGCTGCTCTTTTTCTAGGCTTTCCTCTAAACCCAAAGGTAAGAACTTCTTGTTCAACCAATGTCTCTTGCTTGTGTGGTATAGGAGCTCGTACAACTTCCTCGGAGCCTGTGCTCGGTCCTGCAAAATTAGACCAGATGCAGTTCATGTCGAAAGAAAATAGATTAAAATATTTTTAAACATTTTCCAAATACTACATATATATATCAACAAGACAAATTGGTTTCATAGAGTGCGTTCGAGCATCCCTTACCTGACTTGTCCACTTAATATTAAGTTCCCTGGGTGTAATCTGCAAAAGATAGCAACAAATACTTATCCGGCAACTTGTCAGTTGAAACGGTATAGGCAACTAGGCGGATAATAGCATTAATCAGGTGTACTCCACTGTAAGCAAAGCTTATTTACAAATCACTTAAGGTGTTTCATAGTTTACAATTACTGTCTGTCTCTTTTTGTTCTCTGCATACAATTCCACATATTTTTTTTTCATGTCTGAAAAGATAAAATTTTGTGTTTATATATGACGGCACTTATCTTCGGCAATCCTGCGTTTGCTAGGGATAGAAGGAGTAACTTACTCGACAACCAATCCAGAGTGTCTTAAGCAGTTATCCCACTAAACTCTATCGTGAAACGCTAAGCAATCGGGCTTGTCGGATAAGTAACCTTGGAATGCTCGAAAGCTCTGCTAGTATATGCTCGGGAAAGATTTTTTTTTTCATTCACTAAAATTCACATTTGTTAAAATCTTCTTATTAGAGTACCATCTAATAAGGCCAAAGTGCTTATTTTACAAAAAAATAACTTACTTATTTTTTGAAGATATTCTGCTACTCTATTCACACCATCTCTGCTTAGGGTGAAAAGGGGAAAAAGCTAAGATTTCTTCCTTTAAAGGGGAGAAACCCATGAGAGATACGCTGACCCAGTGTAGCGAATTTCCGAGTAGAGATGCAGCAGCTCTGCATGTCAATTTGCTTAGAGTGACAGATAGGTAGAAATCAAAATCAATATGATTTCACAGGAGACATACAGGAGTATTAACTATTTAGTCTTAAACTCGTTCCAGTTACATTACTTTATATGTTCCTACCTTAAGATAGTTAGATAATTCTACCTTACTTCTTAGACTCCATTGTATATTTGCTGTATTATTTTTTTTCTTCTGTGGGTGCATCAAAATCTAAGAATGATAAGATATCTAGACGCAGACATGCAATGCGTATACCCGCACAAAAGATTCATAATCAATTATGTTCTGAACTATTGGGCCTATTGCAGAAGCGAGGCCCCCTCCCAAAAAAGGTCTTCTATTCACAATCCTCTACTGAGCAAACCCCCACTGCAAACAGGATGACTAGGTTGGGGATCTTTCCTTTTTCGTTTTTTTTACAAAAACAAAGAAAAAACAAAAAAATAGCAAAGCAAATCTCCTGAGGAGGCAAATATCAGATCCTATAAAAGTAGCCCATCTCAAAAAATGAAATAGTTCATTTTTGTGTGTGTGTGTGTGTTGGAATAAATTGCAAATCACAAAGGGAAACACGGAAACAAAGGGAAAGGGAAACATTTGAAAACAATGCCGCTTCACAAAGGGAAACAATAAAACATAAAACCTCTCAGCTGCCAGAAAGGCGCACTAGTTTCCATTAAATATATAAAAAACTTGATGATTTCCAAAAAAGGTGCTTAGGCTATCCAATAAATCTAAAAAAAACTCATTAGCTGCAATAAAAGCGCTATGTTGCCTTTCTGATTTCATCGCATAAGTTAAACAAAGTTCTTTTTGTAAGTTTTATTGTGCATAATTAAAAAAATAAAAAATGCAAAAAATAATTTCGAAAAACAAAGTTTTCTTATGGAAAGTGAAGATCGACGTTGGAACTTGAAACAAATAAAATTACTGCTTCACAGATAATCAAGATATATCCAAAGAAATTAGGTTAAATTAACCCGCTCATGATATTTTCCTACATTTTAGGATTCTAAAAACTAGCACTTTATTAAAAACTTAGATTGTTTCATTTTCTTATTAGAAAATTACAATGGTATACTAAAAGTTGTCAGTATCATGATTAGTGAACAACTATTGAGAGCATTTTAATTAATCTTCTATTTTCTGCAGGGTCATTGTAGAATTTTCGCTATCCGTTAGTAGTGACGGCCCAATTACTTTTATGAGAGCCCTATCCCTTCGAATCCCAGCCCCGCCAGTTTTTTAAAGAAAGCTCTTCAAGATTTAAGTGCCATTTTTTCTCAAGACGCAGGTGTTAACTAATTAATAGAGACGGTTTTCTAAACGAAAGATCATTAATAACGAGTTCATTAATTAAAAACATACGAGAATCAGGAAAAAACCTTCAGGGCCCCCGTAAAATCATGTTTACTTTCGGTTGTACGTTAGCAGTTTGTTTACTTATGTTGAGGGTGATGCAATCTTGCTTGACTAGGAAGATTTATTGGGAATGACACAATCTTGCATGACATGTTAGATCTCAAGGTCCGCTAGCCAAGCGGGGAAAGTCCCGGTTGTAAAACAAAATAATAGTGAACCAATAATTACGAGTGAACACGATACAATCTTACGTGACTTGATTTGGTTCCGGTGGACCTTCATAATCCGACAAAAACTGGTTTTAAAGGTCAACAACACGTGAGTTGTTAGATCTTAGGGTTAACTCACCTCAGTATTGAAAAAGTTTAATATGTCAACATCAAAGATATTATTCTTTAGCAATTGATGCTTTTACTCTATTGGATACTGAAGGCGCAAGCAATGGCGAAATAAAACCTAGGGTACCTTAGGTAGCAGTAGAAATTCCAAGGAGTTGCCGGCTAACCCTAGAGTGGGACGAGATGGTTGCATAATATGAAATATCATTAACCAAATTCAAATCGAAAAACTGTTATGCTTTGCAGCAAAACTGAATATAGGTCATATACAAAGATTGCAAGACGGATTAAATGTAATAGTGAAATATATTGAAAATACCAATCTGAATCAATCAATAAAAAAGAAGTAAGTTTGTTGCTAGCAAGAAAGAATCCTTGTTAGTATATAATCGATAGTGAGAGTGTCAACATTAAAAATCATTGCATTTGAGAAACAATACATGACACGAAATCTAATGAATTTGGAAAAACGTTTGATTCTAGATGATGATTTTCTAGAGTTATCTCTTCCAAGGAAAATATTTTTCACAGAATAGTTAATGGTATAATGAGAAATTTGCTGTCTTAAAGCCCCGCCCGTTTTCTCAATCTTATTCCCCCTAAAATTGCACTATCCTTCTTTTATTACTTGGCGTCACAATTTCTTCTAATTCAAAGTGAAGTATCCATATTAAAAATATCATCCATGGAGTTAATACTTCCATATCCCTCTTGAAGCTTCTAAATATATTAGCCCCTCTTCCATTCTTTAAGGATTTATACTTCTTTTGCCCACCCTCATCTCAAATGAACTTATTCAGTTTCGCAGCCTGGTATGTCCAGGGAACTCAGATAAAACTGAATCTATCCAAAAAAGTCATGCGAATAATTTTCAAGGAGGATAAAGTCCAATGCTCACACTTACTAGAAAAAGTTAACTTTAAAACACTCGAGTACAAGAAATGTATGTTGTGTTTCTTCTTTTTAATTCAACACCAAACCCACGCATGGAAAACATTCTTCCCAAAAGCCATTCCTCATCCGGATTCCATCCTCCTACGGCCGTTTCCCAGTCTGTTCCTACCTTGCCTCCTCAATGCTGCTGTATCTCCAGATATGGAAAAACCTATGTCCCCTATATTGTGAAGAAAAAAAAAATCCGCTAATTTCCTTCTCCTTATTACTTGGTATAGGTGCTACCCATCTTTTGTCTTTGTTCTCTCGTTTTTTCTTCTTCCCTTTTTAATGTCCCTTTTAATTTTTTTTAGGTTTGACATTTTCGTTATTCAGTTTTACTTGTTTTTACCATTTTAACATGCTGTTTAAATAAGGACTAATGAATGGATTTCATTCTGACATATTAATTTCGGCATTGACTTACCAGTTTTACTGTTCGTTCATCCTGCTTGTATTTATTGACCCTGAAACTGAAATTCGGCACTTCAGGGCTTAAAAGAGCATTTTTTCAAAAATAAATATCTGATCTTAAACTCCTTTTGGAAAACTTTTTAAATATCTGAGCATTTGAATCAACTTATCATCAATTTCTACAATCTTTGGAAGTTTCAGAGGAGCATCTCTAATGCAAGATACTAAACAATGTTGTAGATGCATAAGTCATTTACAATATTTGATATACCCTTTATTTAGAAAGAAATACCCTCATAGAGCTGTAATGCACTTTATATACAAATGGTATAAAGCAAAACAAGACCCAGTCAATTAAATCTATGACTGAATAAATGTATTTTCTGATGAGCTCATAAAGAGTATTTTAGTTCCTAGTCTAAACTATTTACTACCAATACAACACATAAATACAATGCATTGCTAATTTATAAATAATCAACGAACTAAAAAAATGGCTAATTCTATTTGCATCATTTTTTTTTCTTCTTTACCACATATAAATTAATGGAATCTACTAAAATATTATATAAATCGAGTTGAAACCATTCTTGTATATGAAGTCAACATGCAGTTTAATAAATTAATGTTATGTAAAGTTTAAACATTTCTTTAAAACCTGATCATACCAAAGAAACATTGTTTAAAAAAAATGACACTTCAGTTTAATAAGGCTTCAATTTTCAACAGGATGAAGAATTTAAGAAATCAAAAACCAATGGACAACGATTCGTTCAACTAGGTTTATTAAAAACAATGCATTAGCATATGGACGGATTACACCAAGAGCAATTTTATTCAGAGTCAATTGGAACAAGCTTTTTTAGCAAGACAAATTACGGCTTACAAGCAAAAAATCATCAGTATGAGCTGTGTAGCTTATGAAATATCGATGAATATGAAAGTATCTCGAAAAAATTTGAGAATAGTATTCAGAGTACACTTAAAGTTATTTACGCTTAAAGGGTACCTTGGCAGACCCCTTTTCATTTCCGATTACCTCAAAACTGAGATAGTCATTCAATTTATGCAACATAATTTCAGCAAAAATATCTCAATATAACAAACGCAGACACATTAATACCAGAATTTTAAATAAACAAAAGCTTAGGAGTGTTGCAAGTTATCAAAGGAGCCAGATACTTAAATTTAGCAACAGGAAAAAGAAAAAGAGGAACACTGCTAAAAACTGCATCTTTCAAATTAGAAATACATCCATTCCCTCTGTTGAAAATTTTCGGTGGCTTGGTTTAACAATTTGTAAAAATATGTTCTCTTTCTGCCAGACTGCAATATCTGAAGCTTGTAAAAAAAAAGTCAGATTTGGATACTAAGAGTGTGTCAAACCGGTCAAGTATAATCGAAAGGCTCTGGTTTCTTTGAATTCAGTTTTTTTGTGATCACTCTGTACTTTATCTTTCTGGGACCTTCATTCTACTGAAAAAGAGTGACTTATATAGATGTCTACGTAGATACGTAGATACCTGTAAATACCTGCTTTACCTACCTCTATCGTATCGAAATCAGAGGATAATCCAAAAATACAAAACTCCCGATATGACTGCAAAACTGCAGGAGCTTCATGATAAGTTATCAGC
The DNA here is from genome assembly GCF_032884065.1 of Artemia franciscana. NCBI lineage: Eukaryota > Metazoa > Arthropoda > Branchiopoda > Anostraca > Artemiidae > Artemia > Artemia franciscana. Next base: position 14,056,068 of record NC_088876.1, read on the forward strand.
ACAAGCATATCAACAGGCTCATCCGTTTATTCTGTTGACCTTTTTCCTTGTTGATTCTGTTGTAGTTATTGTGTTGTACCTTTGTTCTCATCCGTTTGTTCTATTGATTTTGTTGTACTTATGTGTTGTTTTTTTATGATGTTTATTTTATTTTCTCTCTTTTTACTCAACTATCCTCACATTGTTTTGTCTAATGGGTTATAAATAAGTTATTATTATTATTTCATCAGTTGGCATGGGACTTAATGAGCGGGCAGATAACGTACTCTATTTTTAAAACCAACATATACGAAATAAAAATATACATTTTTATACTATCAAAAAGAAAGATGTTTTCAAAAACCTAGCTTCAAAATTAGAGAACAGTAACAGAAGGGTTTTCAAAAACACGGTTATCTTAGAATAACCTTTAAGGGATATTCATGGAGCTTAAACAAAATCCGGACATTTTTTTTTTTATTGCCGTTATTCAAACCTATCTAATGTTTTAATTTTTTTTTGGATCAAGAGTATATATTTATAAGGTCATTTTAGGAGGATAAGGAAAACCAATTTTATTTTTCAATTATATAAATCATGCAAATTAGGAAGAAAAAACAACCCATTATCTTTTAAGTTTCATCATAAAGTTGTAAATTTTGAAAAGAAATAATTGCCAGAAAATTTGTGTTGTTGCTTTTAGACATTCCCAAGCAAATGCCACTTTGTCCTCATGTCTTAGTCTCAAAAAAGAGCATTTTTCCTGGAAGGAGGGTTTTTGGACTAATTTCGAGCGGGTTTCCCCCTCTTCCTGTGCTGGAGTGCTCATAAATAATCATGGAAAGATTATCAAAAATAAAAATACTACTAAGTGACAGGATTTATAACTGTCCAAATTTTATCTAAAAATAGCTGCTATTTAGACAAAAATTATTGTTTAAAGAAAAGCATTTATACTCTTCTCATCATATTATCAGCATAAGCAACAGTAATAAAGACATAGATGACAAACCCTGGGGCCTTGCTTCATCACCACCTTCAAGAAACATGTTAATAGCCATTTCCAAATTATACGAACATGCATCTAGAAAATTCTTTGCCAATTCTTCGCTTGAACCTAGAAATACACTGACCATTAGTACAAAAGTTGTTAAAGCAAGACAGTTAATGATTGTGTATTTCAAACCCGAACTTCCCATCTTTAGTTGCACCTCCAAAATATTCATAAAGAAATTAAGTTCTTCTGTTATTGATTTAACTTTCTATTGCCAGACTGTAATTACTATGAACCTTCTATGTAACCCATTTAGATGATATTTTAGGACCGTGCCTAAGACCATTTAATAAGTTGGTAGAGTTGTTCCATGAAATGCGCATTGGTAATGACTGTGCATACAAAAAACCAAGAAACTTTAATACTGAGCCAATACTGTTCTTTGTACTACCCTTGTGAAATACCCAGCCAAAAACTACTAATATCACTAGTAATTTTTTATAAATGTATCTGTTAGAGACTGGATCTGTGGAAGCAGACACAATTAAAGAAAATTTTCTCTCGGAAAGTCCTTTTAAGGGCACGATATTCGTCTTCTCTCCTCTGACATCGCTAAAGCCTTTGATCGTGTATAACTCAAGGGACTTCTCTAAACTGAAAACCTTTGAAGTTGATGGTCAACTATTTGATGTGCTTGCTGACTTTCATTGCAGGTTGTCCTCGACGGCTTAGTACCAAAAGAACACCCACTCTTATCAGGATTAACCCAAGGAAGAATTCTTGGGCCAACTCTTTTCTTGGTGTTCATAAACGACCTAGGTGACAAACTTGTGAAGAAACCTCACCACTTTGCTGATGATACGACAACAAAAACATCAATTGCAAAGAACGAAGATACCAGCAGACCCACAAGGAGCTTCAGGCTGACATAGAAAAAATTGAGAAGTGGGAAGATGCGTTACTTGTAAGTTTGAACGCATAGAAAACCAAAGAGCTCCTAATTTTTAAGCGGCATAATATGAGGGCTAATCCTGATTGCATCTTAAAAGGAAAGGCAATAGCAAGAGTTGAAACACTACGACTACTTGGAGTTAACTTCTCTTCAGATATCTTATGAACCAGGCATCTCAGTCAAATTAGATCCTCTTGCTCCAAGAAGCTAGAAGTTATCCTACGATGCAAAAGTCTCCTCCCTGACGAGTTTATTCTGCCCTTATTCATTTCGTGCATCTGACCTGTCATGGAATATGCATGTCCTCTGTTCGCCTGTTCACCAAAAGATTGGAAAACTGTTTGAATTATGGGAAAAAAGCACAATAAAAGAGCACTTGGTTTAATTAATATGCAAAAGGGCAGGGAAAAGTTAAAACAAATATACATGAAACACGGAAGACCAAGACTTCCAAAGTATTTGCTGGACTTGGAGGAAATATCTACGCAAGGGGAAACCATTACAGAACCACCGAGACTAAAAACAATAAAAGCTGGCCGCAATTTAAAATCTGATATCTTGAACAATGGTCGTTGGATAATCAATGTGCCTTATTTTCTGAGGAGCTACGAAGATCTTGTAATCAAACATATGTAAGTACCAATTTTTAATTTTACAGAAAAACAATATGGTTTCCCAGTCTTGAGCCCAAATATGGTTACATTAACCCGCCTTCCCCCAAAATTAAAAAAAAAACAAAGAGTTGTAGAGGTTCAGAATATTTATCGCTTTCACTGGAGTGTCATTTTGGGGCTATTTCTCGTCATAGATTTGGAATTGCTTTTTGTTAGTATTTCTACTGAGAAAAAAATCTCTTATATGTTATAAAGATGTCTACGGGTGTCTTCATTTTTGATTAAGCAAAGAGATCTCGCCTTCTCATAAATTTTCAAAAATTGGTACCCTGCAGTAGTTCGTTTTTATCTAATTATTCCTTGTTGGTTTTAAGTTTGATATGGGCTTGAAAATGCACAGCTAAAGACCTGGAACCACGGATGCCTTGATTTGCTCCAGTAAATTTGCTTGGCCTTGAGGTGGAATACCAATACGTGACATGCTTTAGAGGCTACCATTTGAGATATTCGCGCATTTTAACTAATGGTGACCAAGATGCATCTTAAGATAGGGATAACATAAAAAAAATCCATGTAATACTTCTTGGTTTCCCTGAGCAAAATACAATATTGGCTATATGCCCCGAAAGTTATAATTTCATTATACCCAAAAGTTAAGGACCCAAAAGTCACATGAGAAAAGTCCCTGCACCACTAGCTCCCTATTTTTCCAATTATGAACTTTTTCTAATCGCAGACGGAACACAATTATCCTGAATATCTGGGCAAATACCAAACTTTAAAAGTCCTCGCTCTTTACGCCAAGGTTTATTAATGCTTAACTTTAAGTCTTTTGTAGTATAAAAAAGAACTATATACCCAGATGGTGATGACATAGCGTTTCCTTTTGCCGATTTTTTTTACATCTGGTATAAAAATTGTACTGTTCAAGTTCAATTTTTCTTCTAAAACACAGGAGTTTGATTCAAGCCTGCAGTTGCAACTTGCATCTGAAGGACAAAACACAAATATCCTTGGATTCATTACTCTCAAATCCATCGATTCATCCAATTAAAATTATGATAGTAACTGCAAATTTTCAAAAAAAAAATTCCAAAAGTTTATCACTTAGTTCTTAGGATTAGAATAATGCCATTGAACCGTTTTCTCATTTGGTCATAAAAAGAAAACCCTTTGGAACCATAAATTGTTTCAAGATCTAATTTCCTCCAATGCATAAGGTGTTCCAATTTATATTTAAATCCACCAGTATATTTTTATGTGATCATGGCTGCAGCGATAGCTGCACCACAGTAAAAAGCGAACCATAGCCTATAGGAACCAAGGTTTAAGGAATGTTCTTAGAAAAACGGTCTAGGGGTGAAAATTGGGGCTGATGTTTTTCCTCCTTGGAAAATCCTCCCCCACCACAGGAAACCCATCCCCCGCAGAAAATTTCTCCCAACCATAAAGTACAGCACCACAGCGAAAGCACAAAACATATAGTTCAAAATATTTATTAGATATCCTAAGAGATATCTGATAACCCCAGACTCCCCCACTTTCAGTTTTTGGTTAAATCTTGAAAATCGCCAATATATTTTTCTGTCCTACAATTTTTTCCGCATAGCATATTGAAAACTGCTTATCATAACTTGGAAGTCCTAGAGATGCATATTTTCTATTTAACCCTCCCCCCACAAATCCCAGTATTCTTGTAAATTTACATAATCTCTCTCAAGGCTTCTGAACTATAGAACCTTCGGTTGAAACCTGCATGTCAAACACTCTCAAGGATTTACAACTCTTGCAAGGGATTCATGAAAATGTAAGGGGGAGGTAATAAGTTTGTTTGATTTGTTTATGAAGATTCGAATAAATATTTCTAAAGCAAAGGGGGGCTGATTCCACTTCGCCCCCTATAGGTAAATATAACTAAGAAACTGACACAGCTTTTTGCTGATTTGTTGGCTCCTGTTTTCCTCGAACCTTCGATTACATATTTTCTTGCAATTTTTTTTTTTTTTTTTTTTTATTATCTCAATTTTCTTACTTTATTTTCCTTTTTTATGCAACATTTTTAGAGACGGTGTTTACCCCCCCCCCCCCCTCGCGTAAAATACTCCCCCCCCCCCAGGGCTGGTTGGTCTCACTTTTGGTTTGAGGTGCAGATGAAGGAGGGACAGCCCCCCTCCTATATGGAATAAATTCTGCTAATTTTGGGGTTTAGTGTTACTATTTACTTTCATAATAACAGCTTAGAATAGGAATATTCAATAAATATTCTGGGAACAGAAATATTCCCTGAAATAAAGAAGGATAAAATATTAATTTCACATCTTCCTCCCTCCCTAGCTTGCTAGCTGAAATATTTTTAATATCTAAAAGAATTTTGCTGTCTTATGTGAATTCCTTGTTGTGTGGAAATTCCAAAAATTTGCATATAATGGCTTTAAATCTCTACAATTAGGTCTTCTGATTATTTTGTAGTTAGTTAGAGAGGGAGATGCCTTAAAAGGTGCATTTTAACGCACCCTTCTAATTTTTTTTAAGTTTAAGGGGCATTTAATTTTTTTGTACTAACAAATCGGATCATTGGCATGACTCAGTAAGTTCAGCCAGAAGTGACCCAGGTGGTACCTGGAGAACTTTGGGGAAGGTAAGCAGGAAGGGTATGCAAAAGCACAGGATGGCTGGCCTCAAGCCCCCCGTTGCAGGTCCTGGCTGAGGGGTCACAAAACGATAATTAGCACCGCCGGTTTGGACCTTGAGGGTCTAGTGCCTTAATACTTACTTTTTTACTTACTTATCTGAAGGCTCAATGAGACTTGGGATATTTTCGCCTTCAACCCTTCGAGGCATCTCCCTGCCTTCTTAACTACAAAATAAACAGAGCAATTTTAAAGGTTTAAAGAGCACCCCCCCCCCCAAGATTTATCTGGTGACCTCATTCCTCATTTTTTCCTGTTTTTCACTCTTTTTTTAAATAAATTAGCTAATTTGGTCAATTACTGGCACCCTTGTCACACTGCACCCCCCTAAGTTTTTGCCTAAGACCCCCCCCCCTTATTTCAACCAAGACTCAGTCCAATAGTGCCCTGATTAAACTTCGCTGAAGTAAGGATACTGGGACTGTTAAAAAAAAAATCATTTGGTTTTAATGGTCGTATTTTAATGCAAGTCTCTTTTCTTTTATATATTTATCTTTTGCTGAAGACTACCCTTGGACAAAAGGTCAACATATTCATTCAAATATAGAATTCCAACGTCTTACGAAAATAATTCTCTATTGTTCTTCTTCTTGTTCATGTTTATCCTTGTAATAGAAAGTTTAGCCGTTGTAAGCTATGAATTTTATTAATTTATTATCTGAGTGACTCGTGAAGAGAAAGCTCATCTTTGTAGGATTCTTGATATGAAACACTTCAACTTAGGCCTAGTCCTAAAGCTATCCTATGGATATTTCTTTGACAAAAATACATTTTTTTTTCAGGGAGAGTTTCAGATTTTTTTCAATTTGAGTTTTATTTCTTGTTACTTTCTGTGTTGTCAGTGTTTCTCTTTTTATTTTCATCTGGTTTGTTTGGTTCATGGTTTTGCTCATAAAACGTGATGAACTGTTTGATTTCATTAGTTTTCTCATTTAATTTTATTACTGAAGAAGGCAGGGTATATTACATTAAAAAGTCCGTCATCTAGCCCTTTGTTACCCCTTAGGGCATTCTAATGAGTTGCACCTATTGCACTTTCTCCATGGCTTCTTAAGATTCTACGGGGGAAGGGGTTACTTTGGGGCTTTCAGTGCGGGAGAGTTTATCGGCGGGGAAGGTCTAGTGCCAAAAAAAAACTGTTCATGGGATTGTGCTGCAACAAAGTAACGCTTTCTGTCATCTTGTGCGACCAAAGGTCTGTTGCTTTACAATCGGAATTAAAAGAGAGCTGATCAGTTTTCCTTCGTCTAAAACTCTAAACAAGAGGCTTTGAGGGTCCCATCTTAACAATCCACACTAGAGTGGCGTTTTCTTCAAATTCTCTTTGAAACGACTTGAATTCCAATTTTAGTTTCTATAAAAATAATAATTTTACCAGTTTTTACTACATTTGTCATTTTCTCTTGATAACAAATATAGCAAAATTCATGTAATTAGGAAGGACAAAAACTAAGTTAGAGCAAAAGATGATAAACAAGAATAATGGAATAGGAAACTGATCTCCTCCTACCCCCATCCTCTGCATACTCTTTGAAAGCCGGAATTGTTAGCCAATGTCTTCATTCAGGCGCCAAGACATACAACTTATCGCAAATATGATGTTCGACAGAGAGTTCAGGGCTGGATTACGTTCAAGTTTCATTTTCAAATGTAAATCGTGCAGTGAAGAGGTTACTTTACACACTGAAATGCCACCAGTGCTGAAAAAAAGTCGTAAACATCTCGCCAGTCACACGGTTGGGAATCAGATTTACAACCAAAAGAATAAAAGACTGAAAAAAGCGAAAAGAACCAACTTTACAACAAAGGACGATAAACGTTAACAAGGAAGTTTTTAGTTGGTGCAATAAAAGATGGTAAGCCTTTGTCCCCAGATTCGGGAGCTTTTTTCTACTTTTGGTTTAAACTGTCTGTCACAAAAAGTTTTTGTAAAATATGAAATGGACATTGGCGAGAACTTGGAAAAAACACTTCTTCAATATTTCCTGAACAATGGCAGGATTGGGCGCAGAATGGCTATTAAAGCAGGCGAAAAAATCGACATGTATGGCTCAGTGGAGACTTGTATTATAGTTGACAGTGACTGGTGCATTAAAAGCTATGGCAATAGGTATTCTGCCTTGTCTGGTTGCGGATTCGTCAGTGGTATTTATTCAAAAAAGCTTCTACATATTGAGATTAGAAATAAATACTATTGTGTTTGTATGAAGCATTGCAAGAATGAAAACAATTTGCTTTCCCGACCATACGTGTTTTATGAACTGGCAGGGACCAAGCAAAGGTATGGAACATGATATTTTAGTCAAGGCATTTCGAATCGCTCCAACTATACACTCTCTAAAATATATTAGATTTATCACTGATGATGACTTTAGCACCCATGCAGAGGTTACAGCCAAAGTAACATACAGTAGATATATCGAAAAAACTGAGTGTACCAACCATGCATGTAAGTGCCTAAAAAAGAGTCTATTCATGAAGCAAAAGAAAAGGTTCAACAGGAAAACAAAAAAAAAAAAACCTAGAAGATAGTTTTGCAGTAATGGTAATATTTGAAAGTGATACATTACCTCCAAACATTTAGTTTTGTGGGAGGAAAAGAGAAGTCCATATTTACCATTGTAGAATCATGCAGTGCCACAAATCCCAGACATATGGTCACCTGCAAAAGGATTGCAGAGCCAAGGAGCCAGTTTGCCTATGTTGTTCAAATAAACATTCATCAGACAAATGTCTTTTGAAAAGTGATATCTCACCAGACAGACCAAGGCTTATTTTTGTGCCAATTGTAGAGGAAGTCGTGCCTCTACTTCATTTGCTTGCCCAGTGAGGAAACAAAATCATGAAATACTTCAAGTGGCAGAAAATTACCAAATGAGTAACAGGGTGGCTTAAGTAACATACAATAGCTATGCAAATGCAGCTAACAGGACAGATATGGAAAGACTAGCGCCAAACAATTCTACTTCAGCAAACAGTGTTGAACAAATAAGAAAGGTTACAAAACAAGAAACTATAGAAAAAATGGTAATATGTTTACTCTGTAAAGCCAAATTGTTGTAAATGAGCAACATATCACTATCTGATTGAACTGAAAGACTTAGCAGATTTGTGGAAGAATTAGAGTTAGGGTGTCTCAATCAGCAAAAAATTGCCAGTGTTTGTAATATGAACAGAATAATTGACAATGCTCAAAATGAACCTTAAAATTTTATCATAGAATCATGAAAGCCATAACTTAGCCACAAGGACTACTGTTACAATTCTGGATCATATAATGCTATTTGATGATCATTTCCCCATAAATATCTGAATTGAGGGTCATAATATCAATAATAATCCAGCCCAATTGAACAGCACAAGCTCTCGTAACTTCAGATTGAAGAAAGCAAATTGGCTTGAGTATGAAGAACAGCTTGAAAACATATCAATTCAGGTATTAGTGGAAGCAGAGACATTGACTGATGAAAAAATTCATGTATTTCAAGGCAGTATATTGACAGCAGCAAAGAAAGCTTTTCCACTAAAAGGTAGCTAAAAAAGGACTCACAAAAACAACATTTTGTTGAGTAAAGAATGTGAAGAGGCAAAGAAGGACTATGTGAAAAATGAAAGAATATATGCCATAGCAACAAAATTAGAAAATCTGACCAACAATCCTATGCAAGGTTTAGGAGAACAGAGTCCATAGCAAAAAAGAGCAGCATTAGAGTTTCTTCAAAATCTAAATTTCAGAAAACTAGCGCCTAATGTTTATGGGTTTATATGCAGGATGCAAAACAAGCAGCAAAAAAAGCAGCCCACCTCTAGTTTGTGGAAATATAACTCGGATAAGTGATATGAACAAAGCTAATGCAAGTGTCCAATATATGGAAAAAACAATTGAAAAGGAGAATTCAGATAAAGAAGCAGTATCAAGAATGGCAGCAAAACAGAAACAACTGACTAATAAAAACCAACAGGAACCATACAATCAGCCATTCTCTTTGTTGGAAATAGAGGACATCATCAGGAATTTGCCAAATATAGCCCCTGGTGCAGATATAGTGTATCCTCAACAAGTTAAAAATAATAAAAAAAAACTACCTGGATGAGTGGATGTTTCTCAAAAGTATGGAAGGCAAGATTAGCAGTGATGATTCCTAAGCCAGGTAAAGACACTTCAACAATAGAAAACCACAGATTTATTACTTTATTACCTGTGTTAGGCAAAATTTATGAAAAAGTTGTAAACAAAAAGGTTAAACTGGAAATGGAAAAAAGAAAAATACTGAAAAATTTGCAGTGTGGGTTTAGGAGAAATAAGAATACAATAGAAGACCTAGTTTGTTTCCCAAGTGATACTGTTTATGCTTTAAAAAGTGGATTGGTAATGATAACTGTCTTCCTGGATGTCGACTGTGCATTTGATAATTTGGTACACAGTTAGATATTACTAGGAATAATTGAGGCAGGGATCTGTGGAAGAATGTTAAAGTTTACAAAAAACGATATTGAAGATCATGAAGTGCATGTTAGGGTGGGAAACACTATCTCCAGCCAATCTACCAATAGAAAAAGAGGAGTCCCGCAGGGATCAGTTTTGGGTCCAGATTATTACAATCTGAGTGAACACAACATACCTTCAGATGATGGTGATTCTAGGGCATGAATTTTTGCAGATGAAAATAACCTATGGGCAGTGGGAAGAACAATTGAAGAAGTCATGCCAGTAATAAAATCCATTCTTAGACAGCTTAAAAATTGAGCAAGTGACATTGATTTAAGCTTTTTGACTCACAAATCAAAAGTTATCCTTATCACAAGAAAGAAATCTATAGAAGAGCCAATTTTAACCCTAAATAGAATGCCCACTGAATTTATGGACAAAACACATTTTCTGGGATGCACAATAGAAAAACGTTTGAATTGGAATTTACACATTGAAAGCATTAAAGCAGCCTTTATTAGTGAGAATGAATATAATAAAGACATTAACAGCCATCACATGGGGAAGCAAAGCTGACTTTCTAATTCAGTTCTACACAACATATATCAGGTCAAAGTTAGAATATGCAGCAGTTGCATATCACCCTGCAAATTGGTCATCCCTCAAAAAGCTAAATGTTATCCAAAACACAGCATTGAGGATTGCATTTGGAGCTTGGAAAATGACCCCAGTATCATTCATGTTGCCAGAAAGTGGCCTCAAAGACCTCAAAACTAGAAGGAACACTATTACACTAAGATATTTAGCAAGAGTATGAGGGTCAGATAAAACAGATCCAGTGAAATCAAGGATTATAAAACAAGGTCTGCATGTAACTGCAAACAAATACAGAAAACAGAATCAAATAAACTTCCTTGAAAGATCCATTTAAATATGTGCTCAATTTGACCTAGAACTAAAGATCACAGAAATGCTAAATATTCCAGACATGGAGTTACCCTCACCATGGAGTACTACAGAATAAAATGCTCAACAATTATGGAAAACAAAGGAAATTTAGGCTTCACCACTAGCTTCAAGATGCTGATTGAAGAATCATTTAGGGATTTCCTAGATATTTATACAGACATATCCATAGTAGATGATTTTAGTCCAGTTGATGCTGCATTTGTTATACCAAAAAAGAAAATTACAGCACAGTACAAGTTACCTAAACAAATGCTGATTTTTCAAGCTGAAGTGATAGCAATAAAGAAAGCAATGATATATGCAAAAAAAGCTAAAAGAATATCCAAAAGTATTAATTTGCTCTGATTCAAAGAGCACACTAGAAGCTATTGCCAACATAAGCAGAGATGGGACATGGTCAGTTGTTACAGAAAATTAGTCACACTACTTACAGGTCAAGAAATTGTTTTACAGTGGGTTCCAGCTCATGTTGATATACATGGAAACAAACTAGTTGACTGTGCTGCAAACAATGGCACCACTCTTGGCAATCCTTTTACAAGTTGTGAAACTCCAATTCAGATTATGATGATTAGAGAAGTTACAAAAAAAAGCAGCAGCAATACTACTTCAAAAAAAAACTTAACCTCTCTGAAAACTGGTTTGCAATACAAAACACAAGAGGGAAGACAGGACTGAAACTTTACAGGAATCTAACCTAAAGAGAAGGAACCATAAAATTTCATCTAAGGTCCAGACATGCAGGTACTCATTGACATGGTCAAGAGAAGTGGCCAGTTGTTATTGAGAATTGGTCACAATACTTACAGGTCAAGAAATTGTTTTACAGTGGGTTCCAGCTCATGTTGATATACAAGGAAACAAACTAGCTGAAAGAACTACAAAAAATTGCACCACTCTTTGTAACCCTTTTACAAGTTGTGAAACTCCAATTCAGATTATGATGATTAAACAGGTTATAAAAAAGCAGCAGCAATACTACTTCAAAGAAAATTGTAACCTCTCTGGAAACTGGTTTACAATGCAAAAAACAAAAAGGTTGGAACTGAAACTTTACAGGAATCTGACCAGAAGAGAAGGAACAATAGCTTTTTGTTTAAGGTCCAGACATGCAGGTGCTTATTTGTACCTTGCAAGATTTTATGGAGAGGATAACATCTATGATCATTGTGACAGTGAAGAGACAGCTGAACATATTTTAATTGATTGTGATTGTTGTAGCCTATGCACCAGAGAAGACACATAGAATCATTCTTCAAAAAACAAAAGCCTGAGTGATTATGTGGTCAAAAAGGGTCTGAAATTACCTCATCATTATCATCATTTCCTAAATTTTGTTTAAAAAAACAAATAGGCCTAAACATTAATACAGCTTAAGGTAAAACTTTTGCAATTCATATAACTAACTTACCAATAAAATAAGCATGCTACTTAATGCCTTTTTTATATTCTTTACAAATATTAGAATCACTTAAAAAGTCCCAATTTACATACTTTTTGAACTCCTAAAAATGATAAAAATTTTCAATTAAAGTATGAATTATTGGTTGTTTTTAACAAAACAATACCACATTTCCTCCTCGCCATTTTCAATAAAATTATACTACATTTTGTCAGAGCAAAAATTATTTATAATAAGGTTAGGTCAAAAATTGCTTAAATTTGAATTTGCTGTAGAAGTATCCCTTTCCAAGATAGCCAAAAGTAGCTAAAGTAGAATTTTACCTTGTATTTTATAAAAGCATATAAAAGGCATCACAAAAGTACATTCACAAAATTCATAGCTCAGCAACAGAAATAGGCTATCTCCAAATTTAACAAGAATTCAATAGTACTCCCTTCTCAGTAGGCCTAACTGTAAATTAATACTCTTTTTGGTATCCATCATTTTTACTATGAATGTTTCAAAATAGGCAGTGACAATACTTACAGCCAGTGACAGCCATGAATTGAGAAAGAAGGTTAGATCTATCATTGTCTGCCATGGTTAGCTGAAGCAGCCTAAATAAGTGCACAATAATGAAAATTTCTCCTATCTAAACATTGACTCATAAATATTCTGCAAATGCGAAGTTGCAATAACTCATAATCATGCTGTGCTTATTCCAAGAAATTAACTTTTTTGTTTCAGTTTCTTCTTAATGAAATATGTCTAGGCAATATGCAGCGTTTCCATTTGTGTTTTTAAACAATCAGTAAACCTTTGTGAGTTATCGGTAGAAATTGGTAGATAGCTCCCAGAATTCGTTAGAATTTCAGTAAGAAAGTTTCTTTTTATTTTGTTGGAGGAATTCGAGCGATTTGAGAGTGAAGTATCACATTCTAAAAGTTCAGAGAACAGTACGATGGGATCCAAATGTGATTTCGCTGATCAATTTGATGAACTTTGCAGAAAGAATCAGCTAGAAGCTCGAAAAAAAGTAATGAAATGTATTTGATTTTGAATCTAAACGTAGTTGTATTTCATTCTTTCATTAAAGCTTTACAATTAAGAAATTTTTTATCAACCCCTACTTTTTCTCACTTTTTCAATCTCCAAATGACAGCCCGCTAAATTCTGGATCGCGACAGAACATCTGGAAGAATTCCAAACACCTGGCCTTTAACCATTGAGTCTGAGTTAAATGGATAAAAAAAAAATTACCACCACCTCCAAACAGTTATTCACGAATGATAAAGGGGAAATACAAAGTCACAGCTCATTATTATTCATAAAACTGCAAAAAAAAAAAGATTAGCACAAGGTTCAAATATATACTGCATTACATGCATTAAAACAGAGGAATATCTGCTTTCATTTTGCCCATTCGTCTCTGACCGTTGTTTAAAGCGGTTAAAAAATGGTTTAAGACTAATCTATGAAAAGCAGTAAGAACACACTCTAAATGACTGACGAGAAGCAAAACGGAGTTCCATCAATTGCTGTTCGTTCTGCTATTACGTTTTCGTATTGTGAATTAATCAATTAAATTAAAGAGCCTGTCGCTTTGCCATTATGCTAAAAATCAAGGTAGGAAAATGACGAAAAATTAGGGCTTAAACAGAAAGGGAAAACCGCGTTTTGTTCTGAGAAATGAATAAGAAAAGCTATACGCGACAGCGATAAAAACTCAAGATAAATGGTACCTCTTGAGATAATGTAGCTACTTGATTTTAAAACTGAAAAACTGAAACTGAAAATAAGACCAAACACATAAAACTGGGGAAAGATGGCTTTCTTCATGCCATCTATTGCCTTCGGTTCTACAGAGCAACTGCGGACAAAGCCTAGTTTTTGTCATTTTTTTTTTTTTTTAATTTTTAGTAACTTTGGAGCATTGAACCTATTGAATCAACTAAACCCACATAGTTTTAGTTTCCATCTTCTTGGTGCTAGCCAACACCTGTGGTTATTTTACGGATTGAAATAATTACAAACCTTGAAGGTGTTTAAAGGATTAAAAACAGAAACTCAATGCAACCACTGTGAAATGGATAGTGGACAATATTCATGCATGTGTCCACACATTCAAATCGTACTGTCTCAATTGCCTGTGAAGTGGCTGCATTATTATCTTCCAGAAAATACCCCTAACAGACTACAGACAACAACCATATAAAAAAAGGAATTGCAAGAATAAAATAATTTTACATTTAGCTGCTGGAATAGGCAGAAAGGATATTTGTCAACTGCTGCTGAAAAATGGAGCTGACCCAAACATAATAGATGGCTATTACAACGACATAGCTTTGCATTATGCTGCTGAAAGAGGATAACTGGATATTTGTCAGCTGCTGTTGAGCAATGAAGCCGACCCAAACATAAAAGGTGGCTCGTACAACGAGACAGCTTTGCATTATGCTGCTGAAAGAGGATAACTGGATATTTGTCAGCTGCTGTTGAGCAATGAAGCCGACCCAAACATAAAAGGTGGCTCGTACAACGAGACAGCTTTGCATTATGCTGCTGAAAAAGGCAAACTGGATATTTGTCTTGCAAATGAATCCTCGTAAAACTAAACCACCGGGCAATTGAACCTAATTTAATTAAACCTTTGTGCAACTGAACCCCCGTGCAACTCAACCTCATTTAGATGAGCCCCCGTGTAAGTGAACCACCGTGCAACTGAACCACTCTGCAACTAAATCACCGTGCAAATGAATCACCATAAAACTGAGCCGCCTTAACACTGAACCTTTGTGTAAGTGACCCATCGTACAACTGAACCACTGAACTCAGTTTTTAAGCATTCTAAAGATATGAGGCAGTATCATTTGGTAAAACAAAAGTTAGAATCTTTATATGTCCAACCTTGTTGGAATTGTTTGTTTCTTAAAGTCATGATATAAACGACTGTCAATATCATTCATACAAAAGCTCTGTTTTATTTTTGGAAAAAAAAGTAGATCAGATGTCATTAACCATTGAAGCATATTTATTTAATTTTCAGATGATCCAGACCTATCTGGACATTAAATAATAAGTTTATGTCTTGAAAATATTTTACCTTTGTGAATCTAGATAACGAATTGGGATTAGATGTCTTTGACGAGATTGCAGCTAAAAAGGGCATGGGAGGGGGACTGGTTGCCCTCAAGCCTTTTTTCAACAATCCTTCAATATGCCCTGACAGTTTAAACTCTGTACCCTCAGGTTTATACCCTCAGATGTTCTCGAAACATTGCAGATACGTCTTCCTGTAAAACTGTATGCACATAGTGCCTCTTGATTTGGTTGAAGATGCTCCTAAAAATTTCTGAACAATGTGATGGCTGGTATCATCAGCCATTCTAGATATTGCTTGTATTTCCTTTTCACAAACACTAAGGCAAAAATGTTTTTTAATTGTGTTTGGCAACCTTAATACTCTATGCTTTTTATTTATAGGATCAAGCATGCTGCGTTCTTGATAAAAAAAAAATACGTTATATGTCAACAATAAGTAGCTTGAGTAATTCACATCCCGTGCACCAGGGGCAGGGAGTCGTGAAACCTAGAGACATAGTTATTTAACCTTTATATTGTTTTAAATAAATGACCATTTCAAAATGATCGATTGGATGTGTTTGGTGAAAAAAGAGAGTTGGGGGTGGAAGCTTTCTGATAACTTTTAACTTTGAAAAAGTGCATGAAACTTTTGACTTTAAATCGAATGAGTAACCCCCCCCCGGAGCTCACAGAAAAAGCTTTGCTATAAAAATTTTGTTTGTTAACAATCAGCAACTACCTTAACATACAGCCCTTGCCCCAAAAGCAGTGGCATGGCTATTTTGACCTTTAGACTGTTTTAAACAAATGACTTTTTTTATTTCGATCAGATGCATTTGTGGAAATAATGGCGGTTAAGAGGGAGAGGCTGATTGTGCTCTAATTACCTCAGATTCTTCAATTGAGCCTGCTCCAAAGTTTGTACGATAATCCCTTCTATAAAAACGTTAAATTTTGACAATGGGTAACTTGCCATAACCTACAGCCCTTACCCCGAGAGCTGTGGAGTTTTTTGTTAATCATGTTTATTAATAAGGATCTTTTATTCAATTAGAAATTTTAAGTTTTAGTGCCCTTTTTAAAAGTCAAAAGTGACTAGAGGACAACCATCCCCCCTCGGGAAAAACACCCCCTGTTCAAAATAACCCTTAAGAAATACTAAGTCATGGAAAAATGGTCCCCTCCCCTTGGAGAAAATATCTACCGTGAAAAATCTCTCCCCAAAAATACCCCTTGCGGTTGGTTGATTTTTAATTTTTGAATTATAAAAAAGACTAGAACTGCCTGGGAATTATAAAACAATTTCTACCTCCATCCTCTTCTTTTCTCCCCCTTTACAGCTAATTCTTAGAGCCATGCCTTCTCAAGATCAATACACAATTTGCCTTTTACGGATAACAAAATTAGTTATAAATGTTTTCATTTTTCTTACGTTCATAAATAGAAAAATTCAAAGCTTTAAGGAATAAATATTAGTATATATCAATTAAGCTGACCATCCAAGGTCATTTATTTTATTTACTTTTTTTTGTCAGAAAAGCGCAAATTGTGTTCTGGTCTTGAGAAGGCAGGGGGGTTATCAGCCCTACTCATGTTAATTTTTGCTTGATATGAGTTTGATTCGGCTGTTTATTGTAATTTTTGTTTGTTTTGAGTTTCATTTATTTATGGGTAGTGATTCGTGGTAGTTTTACGCTTGGAAGATTATTATGCTCATTCCTTGCTTAATATATATATATATATATATATATATATATATATATATATATATATATATATATATATATATATATATATATATATATATATATATGTTTATATATGCACAGGGGTTCAGTTGCACAAGGGTTTAGTTAAATTGGGTTCAGTTTCCCGGTGGTTTAGTTTTACGAGGGTTCATTTGCACAGGGGCCCAGTTATATGGGGACTCGCGTGCACGGTGGTTTTGCTACGCAGAAGTTCATTTTGGACGGTGGTTCAGTTATAGTAGTTCAGTTGTTTGGGGTTCGAATACACGTTGGTTCAGCACGCCTTTAATTAAATATTGTCTCAAAAATTCCGATATTTTTAGCCTCTGCACTTCATCGGTTATGTGACCATAATCTAAATGTTCCCTAATTACATAATTCCGGCACAGGGATTTGAGTGACCCGTCAGAGTCACTGAAGCCTCGTCTCCATAATCTCCAAAACCATTTTTTCCTTGGAGGTATTTTTTGGATAGTATCATTCTTTAATATTTCCTATGAATAAATGAGTTTCTTATGAATAAATAAATAAAAAGCCATACGTAAATTAATACGTGCAGATATACATTCTTGTAATAATTTAAAGTAAAAATTATCAGAAGTCTATGTTAAAGAATTATAGTGCATCTTGTTTAAGGCCTAGCGGAAGTCCAAACATTTTACTCCCTAGTCAATTCTTTTTCAGGGGCGGCAACTCGTTCAACGACAAAGTTATCAGTTTTCTTTGTCGCTTCAACTAGATAAACATGAGAAGGTTGAACTTAAGGGATTTCTCACTCAAAATTACGATTAGGTGCAGGTTATCCTTAGCAGTTATTATTGTAATTATTTATACAGTGTAATTTCTTTATATATATTTATTTTGAACCGGCAGCTTGGTGTCTGCACACTACTTATTCTACAGACTCTGTTTAAACCGGTTACAACTAACTAATACTTCACTGAATCGCTCAAGAACAATCCGAGTGGTTAGTCCCTTGGTCTAATTTATGCATTTTCACGCGCTCCGATTGCAGTTGCATCTAGTTTTTTTTAGGGGAAATTTGACTACTGAGCACAAATAAGTAAAGTGTTTGAAGAAACTACAACCAGCAAGCATGTATTATAGAAATAAGCTTCTGATTACTGAATAGAATATTTTTTGCTCTATTTTTTGACACACTATGACAACAGTGTCAAGTGTAGCAATCTAGAATGCAAACCCGAAACAGGTTTTATAATTATTTTGGAATTAAAAAAAATAATTGTCGGCTTTAAGATTTTATTAGATCAAAATATTCACCAGATTTCTTTATATCTGTTAAAATAAAAACCGCCGAAATCATTAATTCAGGAACGTCAGGCAAACTAATGGGAACACATTCCTTCTCAAGGAAGATTCCTCGAGAGCTCGTCCTGCCTTAATGCTTTAGGTAGAAAACATTTAGTAACAATAAATCTCTGTGTCAATAGTAAAGCTAATAATAAGCATTCGGTGTACCCTCCCTCGTCACTCCAAACGTCTGGTTCAGCTGTGTTGAGCGATTAAATATTGAATCTGTTCAAATTTACGACGCTCTATAGATATTTAAGACCCGATAGCAAAGGAATAAGCTTGTAGAATAACCCGTTTTAACGAGGCTGTTTTTGCTTACCTCCCTCCAATTTAGCTCTGCGAGTCAGCTTTATCAGTCTGACGCATCATATGAAGGTAAATATTTAAGTCAGGTTATTACACTTTACGTTAGTTTAATTTAGGTTACGTTAAATTTGGTTACGAATATCAGAAATGGGTTAAAAACCAAACTTAACCCAACTCATACTTGACCGAGCCTAATCTAACCTTACCTGTCATCATCAAACCTTGATTTTAATTGAAAAAGTTGTCTGGCAGCGCTGACTCAATCCATCGAGAAAAAAAAAGGTATTTAAGACATTCACCAGTGAATGTCGACATTCACTAATTTTTAGACACTCAAATTTTAGGCACTGGTAATACATATCAAACAGTTCGTGGTAACAAACTACAGAAAGGAGTAACCCGGCTCAGCAGTAACTGAAACTCTAAGAAACGGAATTTTTATATCAATAGTAGTTACATGAAAGGAATCGCATTTTAATGCTGATGTTAAATATATAAGTTCCATCAAGTTTAGTCTTATCCATCGAAAGTTGCGAGCCTGAAAAATTTGCCGTATTTTAGAAAATAGGGGGAAACATCCCCCAAAAGTCATATAATATTAACGAAAATCACACCAATAGATTTAGGGTATCAGAGGACCTAACTGTAGCAGTTTCAAGCTCTTATCTACAAAAAATGTGGAATCTTGTATTTTTGCCAGAAGACATATCACGGATGCGTGTTTATTTGCTTATTTGTTTTTTCGTTGTTGTTTTTTTTCCAGGGATGGTCGGATCGACCCAGTGGTTCTAGAATGTCGCGAGTGGGCTCATTCTAATGGAAACGTTCTAGTGCCCTTTTTAAGTGACCAAGAATTGGAGGGGACCTAAGCCCCCTCCCACGCTCATTATTTTTTCCCAAAGTCACCCGATTAAAATTCTGAGATAGCCATTTTATTCATCATAGTCAAAAAACCTAATGATTATGTATTTGGGAACGACTTACTCCCCCACAGTCTCCGTTTGACTCTTTCTCTTAACTCTATTTTTAAAACAGTAAGATACTTTAGCGTAAGAAGCGGGGCGTTGAGGAGGAAAAGCCCCTTTCATATACGGAGTAATTTCTGTTCGTTTTAAGTTTTAATGTTACTCCTTACTTTCATTTAAAAAAACTTGTTTTTTTTATTTAATTTCTGGACGTTTTTGAATTAATGCATGCTTTGATCTTGGCTCTCCGCACATAAATAATTAAAACGAAATTTTCATATTAATTAATTACAATTAATCGGATGATTTTGAGAAAAAAAGGAGCGAGGGAGGAGGCCTAGTTGCCCTTCAATTTTTGATTACTTAAAAAAGCAACTAGAACTTTTAATTTCTTACAAACGTTTTCATTGTTAAAAAAATACGTAACTTACGAATTAATTTACGTAACGAACTTCTATATTCGTATGTTTTCATTGCGTGTATGAGGGGGCTCAACCCTCGTCGATACCTCGCTCCTTATCCTAAAGCTTAAGTTTTGTCCCAATTCCTTAAGAATGACATCTGAATCACAAAGGTCGTAGAATAAATAGTTAAAATTAATAAAAATACTTAAGCGTAAAGAGTGAGGTATAACGAGGAGGTAAACCCATCATATGCGTAATCATTTTTGTTCGTTTTAAGTTTTAATGCTGCTCCTTACTTTCCGTAGAAAAAACTTTTCAGATTTATTTTTTCATTGTTTTTTTTTTTCAAATAATGCTAGAAAACCATGTGCCCCCTTCGTTGAAATTCTCTTCCCCCATGACAAGTTTCTCCGTGGAAATATCCTCCCACTTACCCCCCCCCCCTCCCCTAAAAAAATCCCCCTGAAAACATCTGTACACTTCCCAGTAGCCATTACTATATGTAAACACAGGTCAAAGTTTGTAACTTGCAGCCCCTCCCAAGGGGACTACGGGGGAGTAAGTCGTCCCTAAAGACATAGTTATTAGGTTTTCTACTATGTTGAATAAAATGGCTATCTCAGAATTTTGATCAGGTGACTTTTGGGGTGCCCTCCAATTTGGATGGCCTAGGTGCCCTCCAATTTTTTTGGTCACTTAAAAAGGGCACAAGAACTTTTAATTTCCGTTAGAATGAGCCCTCTTGCGACATTCTAGGACCATTCAGTCGATACAATCACCCCTGAAAAAAAACGCATCCGTGATCTGTCTTTTGGCAAAAAATGCGAAATTCCACATTTTTGTAGATAGGAGCTTGAAACTTCTATAATGAGGTTCTCTGATACGCTGAACCTGATGGTGTTATTTTCGTTAATATTGTATGACTTTATTTTCTGAACCCCTATTTTCTGAAATGAGGCAAATTTTCTCAGGCTCGTAAGTTTGATATAACTATTGGTATCAAAATTTCATTTTTTAGAGTTTCGGTTACTATTGAGCCGGGTCGCTCCTTACTACAGTTCGTTACCACGAACTGTTTGATCTGCATCAGAGTTGCGATGCGTTGTCAGTGTATGTTGTAATAGCAGTGTAGTGTTTCAAATATTGAAATACTATACATGACATTTCTAAATGGCAATGGTTTCAAATTCCTGTTTATTCGTAGGTCCGTTTTAACTTTGCTTATGCTAAGCTGAAATTTGATACAGACAATATCACTTGATGCTAAATTAAAAATTTGACGGCTTTCTTCACAGAAATGATAGAAAAAGTACTTTTTTTCGATTTTATACGTCTTTGTAAAAACTTTAAGACAATATTCTTTAAGAAATTGGAGTTATCATGGTTGCAGCTACATGCTACCTAGTAAAGAGGGAACCAAAGCCCATAATAACCAAAACTTAAAAAACGCGTTTTTGAAAAAATAATTGGCCAGTGAATAAAAATTGCCAGCTAACACTGACTCAGGAATGGTAACTAGTATTTGGTTCGTCATAAAAGTAAAAGTTTATTGCGAAAAGAAATTTATGGTGATTTCGAAAAAAAGCCTGAAGCCTCTCGCAAATGGCCTCAGATCAAAATGAAAAGGGTACCATTGGAATCAATATGGTCGAAAACCCTGAGCAACAAAATTACAGTTCCCCTATTTGAACAACAAGGAAAATCATTTTTTTGCATCAGTAGCACTGATCTAACCCGTTTTTTTTCAGCAGGCCAAGCGGGCTACCAGAACATCATAGAGAGATACTTAATGACTCATTCAATAGCTATTTCTCATATCTACGTGAGTTTCATAAATTCCTCCATCTGCAAGGGCCTTATGGCACCAAAATGGCACTTTTTGTGTCATTTCCCTAGGAGTGACATTAGCAGGCTACCAGAACATCGTAGACAGATTTTCGATAGATCATATAAAAGAAGTAGCTCATATCTACTTTCTTCCTTTAAATTCCACCATCTGCAAGTTCCAAATGGCACTACAAACGGCACTTTTGGTTCCATGTCTTAAGTGGAAAAGCTGGGGCTATTGGACGAGCAGAACTTAGAGGAGTTGTGTTTAATGGCTCATTTGAAAGCTATTGCTCATATCTACGTGCTTTTTTTTATCCGTTCTACCATTCGTAAGTGCGATATAGCACTGAAAACAATATTTTTGGTGCCACTTCTTAAGGAAAAAAAACCTCTGAAGTACAAAACAGGTACTATTGTAATAGTTATGTTCCAGAACCCTTAACTGGATGCTTACAAGAACCCTTCCCGTAAACTCACCCTCCCAGCCCTCTTAGTAATCTTCATAAATCGTCTGCTCATCAGTAAGCTATTGAAACATTAGCAGGCTACCACACTATCATAGATAGATGTCTAATGGCTCGATCAAAAGCTGTTGCTTATATTTACTAGGTTTTTACAAATTCTACCATCTTTTAGATTTCACAGATTTCAATTTTAACTAGCATTAACTGCAATCTAGCAAAGAGTAAACCACAGCCCATAGTAACTGAAAGTTAAAAAAAACATTAAAATGCTCTTTTTTTCTTCTTCTTTTTTCCAGGCCTAGCGGGTTACTAGAACATCATAGAGAAATCCTTAAGAGCTCATTCAAAAGCTATTTCTCATAAGCACGTGGTTGGTATACATTCCACCATTTGCAAGTGGCATTTGGAACGCAAAAGGCGCTTTTTACGCCGTTTCCTAAAGGGTTGGTCTAGCGCGCAACTAGAACATCTTAGATAGATTTTTGATAGCTCATATGCAAAATATTGCTCATATCTACGTTCTTTTAATAAATTACAACATCTGCGTATTATCAAATTAGTATCAAATGGCACTAAAAACGACTATTTTTGTGCCATGTCTCAAGTGGAAAGCTTGGGCGTAGTGGGCTACCAGAACTTTTTAGAGCGATGGTTAATGGCCCATTTGAAAAGTTTAGCTTATATCTACGTGCTTTTTATGAATTCTATAATCAGTAAGCGAGATATAGCACTGAAGAGAGCACTTTTGGTGCCACTTCGTAAGTTGAAAATCTTAGAAGTATAAAACGGTATCATTGCATTTATTACGGCACAAAACCCTTAACTGTAGCTTTGCAAGATCACCTCCCAGATGTTCCTCCTCCACGCCCCATTAAAAAGCTCCGTAATTAAAGTCCTACAAACATAAATATATTAAATTGCATTATTAGAGGCGTGGTTCTCTTAGTAGAGCACTGGACTTCAGACTAAGTTATTATACGTTTGGTTCCTGCTTGGATTTATTTTTCAATAAGGTTAGTCCCTTCTTATGATTACTTTTCAGATAATCCACTATTTTTGCAAATGTGAGGCACTCATTTTTTAAAGCATGTCCCGGAACGGCTCATTTAAATCTATTACTCATATCTACAGGCTTTTTATCGATTTTACAATCCAAAAGTGCCATACAGCACTGAAAACGGTATTATTGGTGCAAAATCTTAAGTAGAAGTATTAAGTAATAAATATGGTCCAAAGCCTTTAACTGAAGGTTTATAACAACCCCTCAAATTTACTCCCCTCCAAACCCTCTTAGTATGTTTCATAAATCGCCTACTCATCTTAAAGGTAAAATATTATTAACAAATACAAATTAACAAGAACTATCAACTTTTCAACGAAAAATATACCAATAATTAAGCATGAATGATCAGTACTTTCAATTGAACCTTCAAACCTCACTCTGCGATGATGCCTGTATGCTAGTTCTTATGGCAGTAATTGAGGGGAAAGAACATCCTTGTCCCCTTAGTTTTTTGATCCTGCCTAGGTTTTGAAAAACACGTTTTTTTGCCCATTCCATTGAAAAAAGTACTTTTTTCATATGAAAAATTGGGGAAACAACCAAAAGTGCACTTTACGGGAATGTACTATCAAGTTAAATTTATAAAAAGTGATTAGGCATAAATATAAGCTTTTAAATGAGCCCTTAAACAGCTCTCTTTAGTTACTGTTGCCTTCTAGTGTCTGCTAGTAAGTAGGCGATATATTATTGGTTCATTATTTATGGACCTGTCTTCATTATTGGTTTTTCAGGCGAAGTCGGCCGGGTAAAAACAGCTTTTTGTTCATCGAAAACAAAAGTTCCTGAAAAACATTTATTGTTTTGTAAAGTATGGATAATGAACTTTATACCATAGACTGGAAGTTTTTCATACCCGTCAAGGCTGTCTGCACTATTTTCTAGAGGTGTCTAATCTGCCCTAAATCGGTGTTGATTAAAAATTATACTAAAAATTTGTTTTCAACTGAAACTAAGGAGAAGGATTAAAACTTTAAACGAACAGAAATTATTTGGTATAAATAAAGAAGATAAGGCCAGCGATGTTTTTACATGAAATGTGAATCAAAACCGAGCAAAGACTAAATTAAAAAAACAAAATTTTTCCAAGTGAAGTGAACAGCGAAGTTGAAACTTAAAACAGACAAAAATTATTACTTCACAGCCTGTCTAATATACGTCAATAAAACTGATACAAATTAACCACCTAATTATGTTCCCCTATGTCAGACTCAATCTTAGGCTGTATCCCACTGTTCTAGTCCTGTTTATGTAGTCCAGATTCTATTTCAAATTTCTGCATGACCTTTTTAATACAGGAAGATGAAAATCCTCTCAATTCAGCCATTTTTGATAGATGGCAGAAATAAAAAAAATAATACCTGTTATTTTAATTCAATAAAACTTTTTTAGCTGAAAGTATGGAGCGACATTAAAACCCAAAACGAACAGACATTATTCCGTATATGAAGGGTTTACTCCTCTTCAATACCTTACTCCTTACATTAAAGCAGTTAGCATTTTTTTAAAATCTTTCTTTTCTAATTAGACGGCCCTGTACTTTAGTAGCCGTTCTTAAAAAATTGGGACAAACAGTCAAATTTTTGCGCACAGAACAAGGTATTGAGGAGGGAGCAAACCTTCATCTGCGGAACAATTTCTGTCGTTTTGTGTTTTAATGCTGCACCTTATTTTCAGTTTAAAAAAAAACATTTTTTCATTTAATTTCCGTTCATTTTTCAAATTATACAGGTAAATCTGGCTCATTCTTCATGAATTACACCCCCCTCCCTCAAGGGCTGCTTCTTCGTGAAGATTTTATCAAAATATTCTATTTTTTTTATTCTGATCTGCTTTAGAATTTCTTACCATGAAGATACCTCGGTTGAAATTTTTGAACCAAGAGAGCCTTAACGCAAATCTGGTTCCACGGGTTCTTGACATCCTGTTTTTATTTTTGAAACATCAAAACAGAGCTCTTTATAATCAACGAGCTTATGTATCTAATATATATGTATATATTAATAATATATATATATATGTATATATAATATATATATAATATATATATAATATATATATAATAATATATATATAATATATATAATAATACATATATATAATAATATATATATATAATATATATATATAATATATATAATATATATATAATATATATATGTATTTAAGCATCTAAGCAGTTGAAAAAAAATACGATGCAGCGAGATTCTTAAAATTAAATAGTTAATTAATCTTCATCAAATTTCAAGATTCTAACAGGATGGGAGTAAGGACGGCTTCAGTCATATAGAAAGACAAAAATTAAGCAGATTCGAAACTCATTTGTTTTATTACTATTATATCTCCCCATCCATCTAACATTCTACATTGAAGCTTATTAATAAAATGTTTGCAAATTTTGATCAAATAGTAGTCAAATAGTAGGCCTAAGCAAAAATCTTAAGCATAACAAGAGCAAAGAGCTCATATGGCACTTGTGACGAGGTCGGAAGAGCCAAGAGCCAAGAGAACATATGGTATTAACTCTAGCAAAATTCTAAGAATCAATGGATTGCGTTAAAAAGAAATTCAGAGGCTTAATGCCGGTCGGGATTTAAAATAAGAGCTCTAAGTCACGAGGTCCTTCTAAATATCAAAATTCATTAAGATCCGATCACCCACTCGTAAGTTAAAAATACCTCAATTTTTTTGATTTTTCCTCTCCCTTCAGCCCCCCAGATGGTCGAATCGGGGAAAAAGACTTTATCAAGTCAAATTATGCAGCTCCCTGACACGCCAACCAATTTTCATCGTCCTAGCACGTCCAGAAGCACCAAACTCGCCAAAGCACTGAACCCCACCCCCTAACTCCCCCAAAGAGAGCGGATCTAGTCTCGTTGCATCAATCACGAATCTACGACATTTATAAGCGTTTTCCTAGATTTCCGGTTTCCCCCTCCAACTCGCCCAAATGTCAACAGATCTGGTTGGGATTTGAAATAAGAGCTCTGAGACTTGAGTTCCTTCTAAATACCAAATTTCATTAAGATCTGGTTACCGGTTCTTAAGATAAAAATATTTCAATTTTTCTAATTTTTCCAAAATAGCAACCCCCAGCCCCCCCAAAGAGAACAGATCCGGTCCAATTATGTCAATCAGGTATCTATAACTTGTGGTTATTCTTCCCGTCAGTATTCATCCCGATCTCTCCACTCTAAGCGTTTTCCAAAATTTCCGCTTTCCAAGATTTCTGGTTTCCCCCTCCAACTCCCCCCAGTGTCACCAGATCTGGTCGGGATTTAAAATGAGAGTTCCAAAGCACAAGATCCTTCGAAATATCAAATTTCATTAAGATCTGATCACTCGTTCATAAGTTACAAATGCCTCATTTTTTTCTTAATTTTTCCGAATTACTCCCCTCCTCCCCAACTCCACTGAAGAGAGTGGATCCGGTCCGGTTAAGTCAGTCACTTATCTTGGACTTGTGCTTATTCTTTCCACCAAGTTTCATCCTGATGAAAACAGGAAAGCATCCTGATTTCCGCCCCCCTATCCCCAACTTCTCCCAATGACACTGGATCCGGTTGGAATTTAGAATGATAGATCTGAGTTACGAGTTCATTCTAAACCTGAAATTTCATTAAGACCCGATCACTTCTTCGTAAGTTAAAAATACCTCCTTTTTATTATTTTTTAGAATTAACACTTCCCCTCCAACTTCCCCAGAGAGAGCGGACCCGTTCCGGTTATATCAATCACGTATCTAGGACTTATTCTTATTTTTACCACCAAAGTTTCATCCCGATCCCTCCACTCTAAGCATTTTCCAAGATTATAGTCCCCCCCCACTCCCCCAAAATGTCACCGGATTCGGTTGGGATTTAAAATAAGAGCTCTGAGACACAATATCCTTCCAAGCATGACATTTTATTAAGATCCGATCACTCCTTCGTAAGTTAAAAATACCTATTTTTTTCTAATTTTTCAGAAGTACCCCCTCCCAACTACCCCAAAGAGAGTGGATCCGTTCCAGTTATGGTATCTAGGACATGTGATTACTTTTCTCACCAGGTTTCATCCCGATCCCTCCGCTCTAAGCGTTTTCAAGATTTTAGGTCCCCCCGACTCCCCCGATGTCACCGGATCCGATTGGGACTTGAAATAAGAACTCTGAGACATGATATCCTCAAAAAAATAAATTTCAATAAGATCCGATCACTGCTTCATAGGTTAAAAATACCTAATTGTTTTAATTGTTAAGAATTAACCCTCCCCCCAACTCCCCAAAAGAGAGCGGATCCTTTCCGGTTATGTCAATCACGTATATAGGACTTGTGCTTATTTTTCCCACCAAGTTACATCCCGATCACTCCATTCTAAGCGTTTTCCAAGATTTTAGGTTTTCCCACCCCAACTCCCCCCAGTGTCACCTGATCTGGTCGGGATTTAAAATAAGAGCTCTGAGACACGATATCCTTCCAAACACCAAATTTCATTAAGATCCAATCACCCGTTCGTAAGTTAATAATACCTGTATTTTTCTTATTTTTCCGATTTAACCGTCCCCCCACTCCCCTTCTCCAGATGGTCGAATCGGGGAAGTGACAATTCCTAATTTAATCTGGTCTGGTTCCTGATACACCTGCCAAATGTCATCCTCCTAGCTTACCTGGAAGTGCCTAAAGTAGCAAAACCGGGACAGACAGACCGACAGATCGACCGACAGAATTTGCGATCGCTATATGTCATTAGGTAGATACCAAGTGCTATAAAAACCAAACTATATACAATCCTTTTATTAACCAACAAAAACAATGTCAATTCAAAAAGAAGAGAGATTCATGTTAAAACTTTTGCGAAAAAAATTCAAAGTAAAGTAAAGAGCTACATTAAAGCAAAGGCAAACAGAAATAAAGCCAAATGACACTAAAAGCTGAAATAAACAGCAATGGATAATGAAATGAATAAAACTAGAAGCACTGTCAATAAATAATGAGACTCAAAACAAACAAAAAATGCAAGGAATCATCAGATCTGAAACGAACAAAAAATTACCACGAACAAGAGTATGGCTAAGAACCCTCTAAACCATCTAAAGACCAGCACTTTACTAAACGAAAGCTATATTTAACAAACTTTCTCTTTTATAGTATTATTAAATCAAACAGTTCGTGGTAACGAACTGTAGTAAGGAGCGACCCGGCTCAATAGTAACCAAAACTGTAAAAAATTGAATTTTGATATCAATAGCTACATCAAAAGAATCGCATTTTAATGCTGATTTTAAATATATAAGTTTCATCAAGTTTAGTCTTACCCATCAAAAGTTACGAGCCTGAGAAAATTTGCCCTATTTAGGAAAATAGGGGGAACACCCTCTAAAAGTCGTAGGATCTTAGCGAAAATGACACCACCAGATTCAGCGTATCAGAGAACCCTACTGTAGAAGTTTCAAGCTCCTATCTACAAAAATGTGGAATTTTGTATTTTTTGCCAGAAGACAAATCACGGGTGCGTGTTTATTTGTTTTTTTTTTTTTTTTTTTTTTTTTTTTCTTTTCCCCAGGGGTCATCGTATCGACCAAGTGGTCCTAGAATGTCGCAAGAGGGCTCATTCTAACGAAAATGAAAAGTTCTAGTTCCCTTTTTAAGTGACCAAAAAAATTGGAGGGCATCTAGGCCCCCTTCCACGCTCATTTTTTTCCCAAAGTCAACGGATCAAAATTTTGAGATAGCCATTTTGTTCAGCATAGTTGAAAACCATAATAACTATGTCTTTGGGCATGACTTACTCCCCAACAATCCCTGGGGGAGGGGCTGCAAGTTACAAACTTTGACCAGTGTTTACATATAGTAATGGTTATTGGGAAGTGTACAGACGTTTTCAGGGGGATTTTATTTTGTTTGGGGGTGGGGCTGAGGAGAAGGGGCTATGTTGGAGGATCTTTCCTTGGAGAATCTGTCATGGGGGAAGAAAAATTCAATGAAAGGGGCGCAGGATTCTCTAGCATTACTATAAGAAAACAATGAAAAATAAACATGAAAACGTTTTTTCAAATGAAAGGAAGAAGCAGCATTGAAACTTAAAACGAACAAAGATTATTACGCATATGAGGGGTTCTAAAAATACTTTAGCATAAAGAGCGAGGTATTTAGGAGGAGATAAATACCTCGCTCTTTATGCTAAAGTATTTTTAGTAATTTCAACTATTTATTCTACGGCCTTTCTGATTCAGGGGTCATTCTTAAAGAATTGGGACAAAACTTACGATTTAGTGCAAAGAACGAGGTATTAACGAGGGTACAAACCCCCTCATATACATAATAATAATTAAAGAATATAAAAGTTTGCTACGTAAGTTAATTCTAAAGTTACGTATATTTTTTGCTAATAAAAAAATTCGTTAAAATTAAAATTAATAGTTGCCTTTTTATGTAACGGAAAAATTGCATGGCAACTAGGCCTCCTTCCCCATCCCATATTTCTCAAAATCGTATGATCAAAACTAAGAGAAAGCCATTTAGCCAAAAAAGGAATTAATATGCTAATTTCATTTGAATAGTTTACGTGTGGGGAGTCAAAATCAAACATGCATTAATTCAAAAACGTTCAGAAATTACATAAAAAAAACTAGTTTTTTTAACTGAAAGTAAGGAGCGACATTAAAACTTAAAACGAACAGAATTTACTCCGTATATGAAATAGATTGTTCCCTCCGCAATCCCTCGCTCTTTACGCTAAAGCTTTTAATTGTTTTAAAAAGCAGAATTGTGGCAAAGAGTCAAACTTTAGCGTAAAGAGCGAGGGATTGCGGAGGGAACAATCTATTTCATATACGGAGTAATTTCTGTTCGTTTTAAGTTTTAATGTCGCTCCTTACTTTCAGTTAAAAAAACTAGTTTTTTTTATGTAATCGTAAATAGCTCATCCTTCCAGGAATGAATGCCATTGTGTATTAAACAGTAAGTAAATTCTATTTTCAATAGTTTTTTTTTTCGCAGTATGTGGTTGTATCGAAGATTTTCTTGCCTTTTTGTTGTTAGATATTGACCAATAAATCACGCAGTTCAAACTAAATACCATTTTGAATGCTATGCAAAAACATTCAAGCCATCCAGACGTCCTGAAAGAAAGATAATGGGATATCTAGGACCTCTTGTTTGCAAAGCCTTCTAAAGATCAAAGCTTATGCTTATTGCTTATGCTTATTGCGTATACATCTTATTTCGATTTGACAGGGATTTCTAACTCTTTTCCGACATTTTCTAAAATTGTTATCAGAATTACAAATAATTATTTTATTGTTGAATTGCATGTTTACGTGTTCGGTTATTACGGGCAGTGGTTTGCTCTTTACTAGGTTGTAGCTATTATCGCAACTATGATATATGTGTTGCTGAATTCACTATATAAGCTTTCATCTGAGCAACATTCTGTGCTCTATTTCTCCAAAAAAGACAATTTTTCTCTATAGGCTATAGTCAGGTCCTGTTTTAGGTCCTATTCATGGGATGGGAAAGAGAAAATCAGTCAAAACTGCAAAAAACAGCCATCGTTTATAGAGGCAATGAAAACGAATAAAAATCTTTCCATCCCATATCTAAGGTATGCGTCCTTTACTTAAATTAGCTTAACACAAACTTTTCCCAAAAAAGAAATTTTTCAACGAAAATGAAAAACGACATTAAACTGAATGCGAGCATAAATAAACTCAAATAATACTTAGAACTTAAACCAAACAGAAATCACTATCAACGAATAAACGAGACGAAAAATCAGCAGCATTGACCACAAACAGAAGTAGGGCTAACGCCTCCTAAGCCTTCTAAAAGCCTAAGTGTCATGTACGCTTTACTAAAAAAAAAAAATTATTCCCATAAATGTGTTTTTCTTTGTTATGACATTAACAGCAAAACTATATATATATATATATATATATATATATATATATATATATATATATATATATATATATATATATATATATATATATATATATATATATATAAATATATATATATATATAGTTTTGTTGTTAATGTCATAACAGATAAAAACACACTTATGGCAATAAAATTTGGCAAAATTCTGACAATAAAAATAATAAGGTTTATAACATCTCATAATAGTTGCAACAGTAGCTACAACCAAGTAGAGGGAAGCATGACCATGGGACGTATTTGTCGAATTTTTAAGGTATGTTTCTTTTTAAACTACCAAGTAAAAAATGAATAATAACTATTATGTAGACTTTAAAGAACAATAATTTATGAAATATTTTTGAAAACATACTAAGGAGAATTTGGAAAAAACCCTGTATCTCATCCATCACGACGTGGCGTCAAAATGACACAAATAGTGCGAATATAAAATCGCCATCGTCAAAGAGCGTTGAACAGAAGTTTACTGTCCCCTACCTTGAAAACAAAGAAATTTTAATTTTTGCATGGATAGAACTGACGACTCCTTCTTCCCCTCCCTGTGGTGCTAGAAAGTTCCTTTAACATCGCTGGGAGATGACTGAGGGTTCATTCAGAAGCTAATAATCACAGCTAATTGCATTCTTTATATTAGTCTTGGATAACACCGGAGTAAAGTACGATGCCATTTGGCAAAAAAATAGCACGTTTAGGGGATATTTCTAGAGTGGACTTAGTCAAACAGTTCGTGGTAACGAACTGTTGTAAGGAGCGACCCGGCTCAATAGTAACCAAAAGTCTTAAAAATGGAATTTTGGTATATAGCTACATCAAAAGAATCGCATTTTAATGCTGATTTTAAATATGTAAGTTTCATCAAGTTTCGTCCTACCCATCAAAAGTTACGAGCCTGAGAAAATTTGCGTTATTTTAGAAAATAGGGGGAAACACCCCCTAAAAGTTACAGAATCTTAACGAAAATCACACCATCAGATTCAGCGTATCAGAGAACCCTGATGTAGAAGTTTCAAGCTCCTATCTGCAAAAATGTGGAATTTTATATTTTTTGACAGAAGGCAGATCACGGATGCGTGTTTGTTTGTTTGCTTGTTTGTTTGTTTTTTTTTTCCCAGGGGTCATCGTATCGACCCAGTTGTCCTAGAATGTTGCAAGAGGGCTCATTCTAACGGAAATGAAAAGTTCTAGTGCCCTTTTTAAGTGACCAAAAAAATTGGAGGGCACCTAGGCCCCCTCCCACGCTAATTATTTTCCCAAAGTCAACGGATCAAAATTCTGAGATAGCCATTTTATTCAGCGTAGTCGAAAAACCTTATAACTATGTCTTTGGCGACGACTTACTCCCCCATAGTCCCCGAGGGAGGGGTTACAATTTTAAAACTTTGACCAGTGCTTACATATAGTAATGGTGATTGGGAAGTGTACAGGCGTTTTCAGGAGGATTTTTTGGCTGGAGGCAGGGGTTGAGAAGAGGGGGATATGCTGGGGGAATCTTCCATCGAGGAATTTGTCACGAGGGAAGAAATTTTCCGTAAAGAAAGCGCAGGATTTACTAGCATTACTTAAAAAAAAACAATGAAAAAGTGTTTTTTCAGCTGTAAGTAAGCAGCAGCATTAAAACTTAAAACGAACAGAAATTATTATCCATATGAGGGGCTCACCTCCTCCTAATACCTCGCTCTTTACGCTAAAGTATTTTTAGTAATTTCAACTATATATTCTGCGGCTTTTGTGATTCAGGGGTCATTCTTAATGAATTGGGACAAAATTTGAGCTTTAGTGTAAAGAGCGAGGTGCTGACGAGGCGGCAAACCCCCTCATATATGTAATAAAAACATAAGAATACAAAAGTTGTTTACGTAAGCTAATTTATAAGTTACGTATATCTTTTACTTATAAAAAGATTCGTAAAAAATTAAAAGTTCTAGTTGCTTTTTTAATTAGCCGAAAATCGGAGGGCAACTAGGCTTCCTCCCCCGCTCTTTTTTTCTCAAAATCATTCGATCAAAATTATGAGAAAGCCATTTAGCCAAAAAAAATAAATATACAAATTTCGTTTTAATTATTCCTCTGCGGAGAGCCAAAATCAAAACATGCATTGATTCAAAAACGTTCAGAAATTAAATAAAAATCAAGTTTTTTAAATGAAAGTAAGGAGCAACATTAAAACTTAAAAAACGAACAGAAATTACTCCGTATATGAAAGGGGCTTTTCCTTCTCAACGCCCCGCTCTTTACGCTAAAGTTTTTTTTACTGTTTTAAAATGTAGAATTAAGAGAAAGAATCAAACTTTAGCGTAAAGAGTGGGGCGTGGAGAAGGAAAAGCCCCTTTCATATACGGAGTAAGTTCTGTTCGTTTTAAGTTTTAACGTCGCTCCTTACTTTCATTTAAAAAACTTTTTTTTTTATTTAATTTGCATCATAAAGAGAAATTCTGCGTTCAATAGACAGAAATAACCGGTTTCTGAAGTTTATATTCTGGATTATTAGTTCTTTATTTTGAGCAGAACTAAAGTAGGCTTCTAAAATTTGAAATTTATATTACTAGGTATTGATGTTACGCCTGTTGCAACCATTGAGTTGCCTCAATTAGCATGTTACTTTCGTATGCGGTTTTCGGTTATCAAAATAACAACTTCTTTTTTTTACTGGAGTATTTAGGAGAATTAAAATTGTATACTAAAATGATACATACGTGTTATGGCGACCATACCTAAGAAGTAGAGCTAGGTCAATCCTAATGAAATGTACCAAAATTTTATGAAAATAAAATACTTTTGTAACAAAATTATGGAAACTACAAAAGGGAGTTATGGAAAAGCTGGCCACCCAGAGCGTATTATATTAAATACCTAACATAACCTAACCGAACTGACTCTATATATTAAATATTAGGTACTTGTGTCTTATAACCACCACACTCAGGTTCTGGGTGCACATCCTAATGATATATACCAAATTTTGATGAAAATATAATACTTTAGTAACAAAATTTTGGGAACTACAACAGGGAGTTATGGAAAAGCTGGCCGCCCAGAGCGCATTATATTAAGTACCTAACATAATCTAATCTATTCTATATATTAAATCTTAGGTACTTGTGTCCAATCCACACTCAAGTTCTGGGTGCACATTTCTAAGTTGCAGTTTTCATAATTTTGTTGATAAAGTATTATATTTTCATCATATTTTGTTTTATTTCATTAGCATTAACCAAACTTCACTTCTCGACAGAACATGAGTGTGGTGGCTATGAGACACAAGTACCTAAAAACGATACGTCTTTTCATTTAAGCTTCTGTTTGACCCTTTACTTCCATCAGAAAATGAATTTTTTGTGTTTATTCTTGAAGAACCAGCCCTGACAAATGGGGCAAAATTGTTTTCTAGAACATTAGTGTCCAACCGGTTTATGAGCCAAGCCCCACCTAGGCATTAACTCTCCTCCAAAAATTCTTATGCCCTCCTCGTGATATTTACTACTTAAAAATTTCCGCTTTCCCCAAAGGAAGCTTAAAATGCCATTTTTCGTATCTTTTTTCCGATTGGATCCTCTGAGAACAAGCACCGCCTTTGCGAGGAGAGTTAATAGTTTAATACCAAAATCAAAATTTCTCAGTAGCCCAAGGTAGGACTATTCTCAAGTTGAAAATGAGACCCATTAAGAAAGGAATAGAAGTTTCCTCAACAATGCAGCCTCTGCAGGTACGCTTCAAATAGACCTATCTCTGAACTTCGGGTTAGGACCTTCTGAATAACTTATAATTTTTCTTGCCTGGTGAGTGAAGTTATTCGGAATGGACTTATAGTTCAAGGTTGACTTAGAATATGGCACAAACCTGGGGAACCACCTTGCCAAGGCCTGTAGTTTATAGTAAATAAGAATACACAAAACTTATATTATTTTTCTACCCAGAGTCCAAAGCCTTGCAAGTGTGGAAAGAGATAAAATGGGAACTTTAGTACACGATTCGATAACCGAATTTAGTCAGTAAATTTATTCTTATTCGCCTAGCCTAACAAAAAATTTCTGGGGAAAATCGCTTTCTCGACTTAGCGTAATATAGCCTATAGTGAACCAAGTCTACAAATTAAAACTGGAAGCAGCCTAGGCCTACTGTTGAAAATTGACATATTTTTGGCCAATAAGGGCCCACTTACAGTGGTATTTTGGTAACATCGAGGTATCTAATGCTGAAACTCGGGGTAAAGCTACACGCCAGGCGGCGTTCTACATTTTAGGCAAGTAACTAGAATTTTACCAAAAATTTTGACAAAACAACATTTTGCCTTAATTTTCAGTTACTAGTTGCTTTTTCTCTGCCTTTAGTTCTGAAAATGCAATTCCTGTTATTTGAGTAGAATTTTGAGCCATGTCAGTTTTTTTTTCAAAATTTAGGAAATGTATTTGCATATCTTTAAAACCTTATAAAATGAAATTGAGCTAAGTTATGAAGCTGAAAACAATTTTGCTATTCTTCAATTAAGCAGAAGATCTATTTTGCAAAGTTTCTCTTTTATAACACACATGTTTAAAGGTCATCAAAGGTCAGGGCCCTCCACAGGGAGAAGGAGTAGAGGTAGTTTTTTCAAAATACTTTCCCAGGCCATACTTTAGCCTATAGAGCCATCCCTGAAAGTTTCATTGTCCTAACCTAAACCCTTTCTGAGATATCAAGAAGTCAATTAACTAGAATTTTACCATCGCTTCTATCTCAAATTTAAATTTAAGCACTTTTCCAAATGCTCTAAAGTGCGTATTCAAGCATATAGCAAGATTTTGACGATCACATATTGTTTCCTTGTCATTATTAGAGAAGCGCACCGAGGGTTGACCCTCCTCGGTAAATGTTTATTTTCGTTCCAAGTGCTATAAACTGGAAACTATGCTGTTTCGCAGCATAGTTTCCAGCTTAGAGCACCTAGAAATGCTAATTCTAGAAGCGCATCCATTTCTGGTTGACCCTCTTCCTCCATTTGTGCATGAGCCCCGCGGACAGCGGGGCGAGGTCTGTATTCTATATCTATTTAAAAAACCTCGGTTGATTTTTTTTTTTTTTGGTTTAATTATTCTTTGTTGAATAAATATAGAATACACCCCCTCGCCCCGCTAACCGCGGGGCTCATGGACTAATTCGCTTCGCTCTATAGGTAATGTTAACTGCAAGCAAGCCCACTTTACACATTTTTAGTCCCGTTGGAGGGGGCTTCTAGAAACCTATACAATGGTTGCGCTTCTCTAATAATGACAAAGAAACAATATGCGATCATCAGAATC
This sequence comes from Artemia franciscana, assembly GCF_032884065.1. Taxonomy (NCBI): domain Eukaryota; kingdom Metazoa; phylum Arthropoda; class Branchiopoda; order Anostraca; family Artemiidae; genus Artemia; species Artemia franciscana. Next base: position 14,092,449 of record NC_088876.1, read on the forward strand.
TTGCTATATGCAGTAACACGCACTTTAGAGCTCTTGGAACGAAAGTAAACATTTACCAAAAAAAACCCAAACGAGGTTTTTAAATAAATATAGAATAGAGACCTCGCCCTGCTGCCCGCGGGGCTCGTGGACTAATACGCTTCGCTCTATAGGTAATGTTACCTGGAAGCAAGCCCACTACGCATTTTTAGTTTGCCCCATGGAGGAGGAGGGTCAACTAGAAATGGATGCGCTTCTCTAATAATAACAAAGAAACAAAATGCGATCATCAGAATCTTGCTATATGCAGTAATACGCACTTTAGAGCACTTGGAACGACAATAAACATTTACCAATCCCGTGCCTGTAGATCCAAATTCTGGAGTGTTTACCGGCTAACAGATAAGTACAGAATTCGATTCTACTGATGGATTTATTGTTATCAAAACTGCATTTTTAGAGTATCGCTATGGCGCCAAAGCGAGTCAAAACACTGACAATAATGACTGTCTTTTTTCTTTTTTTACCGGAAGCTACACACTTTTTCCGGAAACTAAACAAATCATAATGTGGTTGTAAGATTAACTTGTTACATAAAACAACCTTTTAAACCCAAAAAATATAGCATATATTAAAAATATATTTGCACATTAGGGGGGGGGGGTAGGTATAGTGGGACTGCAAGCAAAATGTGTCAACTATGATTATTCTATATTCGTTATCCTAACTTCACTTCTTGAGTCTGTTCTTACCGCTTGTTTTTTTTAAACTTGTTTTCTAATTTGGTTTCTGTTCGTTGTTTAAATAATGTCGGGATATTACACGTACGTTTCTAGTCATTCTGTGATTTTTTTTTGTCGTTGTTACTTTGGTTTTAAAATAAACGCTTGCTTTTCTATATTCCTTATAATTTCTATTAGGATAAATTCTATCATTAATGCTGCATTAATGCTATCATTAATGCTATCATTAATCGAAAAAGAATGACGTGGCTAAAAACTAAGCTAAGGCCGTATCCAGGGGGGAGGACTGGGTTTGAATCCTTCAAGCCAAAATTTTGGCCAAATCGTATAAAAGTAACTGAAGCGCACATAACAAGATTTTTTATGTGATTTTTAAAGCCTTTTTTTTTGTAAAGGCTATCTCCATGGAGAAACTCTTCGCAGGGTAATGGAATTCACAACGTAGGGGGAGCCAGATTTCACGGGATTATTTAAACAACGACCAGAAACTAAATAAGGAAAAATAAGTGTTTTCTATTGAAAGTAAGGAATATGCTTATTTAAGCAAATGTAATGCTTAAAATAATTTCCTTTTTGTGCGCTGTAAAGGAATTACAATTGATATTCGTTTTTATCTAGGCACTTGAAGATGTACTTTTTATAGTGTTTTTCTACTGAAAAGCATGGAATGAAATGGGGGGTAAAACTTCCAGATTTAGATTATACAGAGAATTCGATTTTCTCTCATATTTTTTTAATGATGTTTTTTCTAGTCATTATTCCTACATATCAACGTAGGAATGATTATTTACACAAACAGTAAACAAGCAGGAATTCATTTAAGCATTTTTCGTTTTAATTTTGCTTCTTACTTTCAGTTGAAAAAACCTATTTTTATTTAAATTCTGATTGTTGTTTAAATAATTCCAGGAAATATGGCTCCCTCCGAGGAGAATTCCCTTATCCAACGAAAAATTCCTCCACGAAAAGATCCTGTAACGAAAAAAAAACTATACAAAACACATAAGAAATCTTGTTATGTGTATTATTTTTTTTTACTTTATTACGTTTTGGTCAAAATTTCGGGGATTAGATTCTAACCCAGTGCCTCCCCTCCTCACTCCTAGATACGGCCTTAGCTTGGTTTTTAGTTTGAACCGTGTCATTCTTTTTCGATGCACCTGTAGTATTGATGGTACAATTTATGCTATTGAATTGAATACAATCGTAAAACAAATAGAATTTGCCATATTTTTGTCTCCTCTCTAATCATTCGAATCTTTGTCAGCCCTAGTTGACAACTACTTCTTCCTTTAACTTGACTCTATAAAATCGTATTTTAAGTTCTTTTCATGGACTATAAGATTCAGTAGAGCGGTTCATAGAATTTGAGCCAGCTTCTAAGCCAAATTGAAATTTTTGCTTAAGTCAAGACCTGTTCTCTATAATTTTTTCCAACTTTACAAGGAGGAAGAGGTCAGTTTTGAACCACCGTCCCAGACCCTTATTTGGGCTGTAGATCTACTTCTGATAGCTTTCATTAGTTAGTCTTCCAAGTTATCGAAAAGTGGCATGAATGCAATTTTATCAAATTATTGTAATCTACCGCATCAGTGAATGTCAGTCATGGCATTGTCGACTATTTTAGTAGTACCAAGAAGTTAGTCTAGATTAAACCCCCAAACAGCACAGCTTCATCTTATCAACGACTGAAAAGTACTACGTGTATGCTAAGACGACCCCTGGGAACGTCCCCTTCGGTACAGTTTTTCTCATGATAAGTCGCTATCTGTTTTTGAGAAGATTTCTTTCCCACGCTTTAGCTTATCAGTTTCAAGGATTTGAGTTTGTGTCCTAGGAAGAGTATGTAAGCTCATACCGCGATAAGTGCAAAGTAAGAAAGTGACGTTACAGAAATATATTTGTCGTAGAATCGTGTTACAGCTTCCGTGAAAATTAATTTTAAAAGTTTTTCTGAGGGAAGCAAAGAGCAAAGTTGAAACTTAAAACGGGCACAGATTATTAGTACATAGCTTATCATATATATATATATATATATATATATATATATATATATATATATATATATATATATATATATATATATATATATATATATATATATATATATATATATATATATATATATCAATAAAACTAATTATGTTTCGCTGTGTTTCTAGGATTATCAAAAACTAACGTTTTACTGAAAACACGTTAAGTCAAGCATAAAAAACTAGAATATTTATTTGGGACTCAAACAGTTCGTGGTAACGAACTGTAGTAAGGAGCGATCCGGCTCAATAGTAACCAAAACTCTAAAAAATTGAATTTTGATATCAATAGCTACATCAAAAGAATCGCATTTTAATGCTGATTTTAAATATACAAGTTTTATCAAGTTTAGTTTTACCCATCAAAAGTTACGAGCCTGAGAAAATTTGCCTTATTTAGGAAAATAGGGGGCAACACCCCCTAAAAGTGGTAGGATCTTATCGAAATTGACACCATCAGATTCAGCGTATCAGAGAACCCTACTGTAGAAGTTTCAAGCTCCTATCTACAAAAATGTGGAATTTTGTTTTTTTTGCCAGAAGACAAATCACGGGTGCGTGTTTATTTGTTTTTTTTTCCAGGGGTCATCGTATCGACCAAGTGGTCCTAGAATGTCGCAAGAGGGATCATTCTAACGGAAATGAAAAGTTCTAGTGCCCTTTTTAAGTGACCGAAAAAATTGGAGGGCATCTGGGCCCCCTCCCACGCTCAGTTTTTTCCCAAAGTCAACGGATCAAAATTTTGAGATAGCCATTTTGTTCAGCATAGTCAAAAACCATATAAACTATGTCTTTGGGGATGACGTACTCCCCCACAGTCCCTGGGGGAGGGGCTGCAAGTTACAAATTTCGACCAGTGTTTATATATAATAATGGTTATTGGGAAGTGTACAGACGTTTTCAGGGGGATTTTTTTTCGGTTTTGGGGGTAGAGTTGAGGGGAGGGGGCTATGTGGGAGGATCCTTCCTTGGAGAAATATGTCATGGGGGAAGAAAAATTCAATGAAAAGGGCGCAGGGCGCAGGACGAATCTGGTCACGTTAGAAAAAAAATGTCAAATTCATAACTTAATATACAATGCTGAGTGTTCGGAGCCTCTCTATAATGGAGTATAATTTGAAAATAACACAACTATACGAGCGATAAAACATATATACCACAACCATAACTCAACTAACGAAAGAACTGCTAAGAGATAACACAACTATAAAGCGAAAACAGGTGAAAACTAACGAGAAAATAAACGAACTAAGAGGTGGAAGGGGCCCAGAGAAAAATATAATCCTTTTCCAATTTTGAGCCTAACTTCCGCAAAGGAGTAATAATGTCAGAAGCCCCGAAATACCGAATTATTTTCTTTCAAACAGTTCGTGGCAACGAACTGTAGTAGGAGCGAAGAAGTTTCGAGCTCCTATCTACAAAAATGTGGAATTTTGTATTTTTTGCCAGAAGACAAATCACGGGTGCGTGTTTATTTGTTTTTTTTTTTTTTTTTTTTTTTTTTTTTTTCAAGGGGTCATCGCATCGACCAAGTGGTGCTAAAATGTCGTAAGAGGGCTCGTTCTAGTGCCCTTTTTAAGTGACCCGAAAAATTGGAGGGCACCTAGGCCCCCTCCCACGCTCGTTTTTCTCCAGACGGATCAAAATTTTGAGCTGGCCATTTTGTTCTGCATAGTCAAAGACCACAATAAGTATGTCTTTGGGAATGACTTACTCCCCCACAGTCCCTGGGGGAGGGGCTGCAAGTTACAAACTTCGGCCAGTGTTTACATATAATAATGGTTACTGGGAAGTGTACAGCGTTTTCAGGGATTTTTTTTTTGGTTTTGGGGTTGAGGGAAGGGAGCTATGTGGGAGGATCTTTCCTTGGAGAAATATGTCATGAGGGACCAGAAATTCAATGAAAAGGGCGCAGGATTTTCTAAAATTACTATAAAAAAACAATGAAAAAATAAACATGGAAAAGTTTTTCAGTTGAAAGCAAGGAGTAGCATTGAAACTTAAAACGAACAGAGATTATATACGAATATGAGAGGTTCTAAAAATACTTTAGCATAAAGAGCGAGGTATTTAGGAGGAGATAAATACCTCGCTCTTTATGCTATAGTATTTTTAGTAATTTCAACTATTTACTCTACGGCCTCTCAGATTCAGGGGTCATTCTTAAAGAATTGGGACAAAACTTACAATTTATTGCAAAGAGCGAGGTATTAACGAGGGTACAAACCCCCTCGTATACATAATAAAAATATAAGGTTATGAAAGTTTGTTACGTAAGTTAATTCTTAAGTTACGTATATTTTTTACTAATAAAGACGTTCGTTAAAAATTAAAAGTTCTCAAAATTATTTCTCAAAATCTTCTGATCAAAACTAAGAGAAAGCCATTTAGCCAAAAAAGGAATTAATATGCAAATTTCATTTTAATAATTTATGTGCGGAGAGCCAAAATTAAACATGCATTAATTCAAAAACGTTCAGGAATTACATTAAAAAAAAAAAAAAACTAGTTTTTTTAACTGAAAGTAAGGAGCGACATTAAAACTTAAAACGAACAGAAATTACTCCGCATATGAAATGGATTGTCCCCTCCGTAATCCCTTACTCTTTACGCTAAAGTTTGACTCTTTGCCAACATTCTACTTTTTAAAACAGTTAAAAACTTTAGCGTAAAGAGTAAGGGATTGCGGAGGGGACAATTATAATTATCTTAAAAACATGAGCGCAGAATTAGATATCTTAATAACGAGAAAGTATTGAACAGCATACAGAAATATTGGATTGATTTATCAGGTAGCATTTTGGTCTTGCCAGCTATAATACCAATAGCGAGTAATATACAATCTTAAATTGTAAGAAATATGCTTTAGTATTACTTAAAATGAATATAAAAAAGACATAATATGAACTCCGGAAATCTGGCTATATCTCTGTATACAACAGTGAATTTCAAGCTATGATACAAATCCCAAAGCTAGTCTATAGTCCTAATACTATCAAGATGGGTTTACTTCGAATTTTTCCACAAACTAATCATGGCCAATGTCGTTACTAGCCAAAATGTTTGGGGGGCGGAGCAAGAGTTTTTACCGACTGTTTTTTTTGTCAAAAATTAGCATAATGTCTGTTTCGAATACAACACGTAAAATCACTTCATGAGTTGGTAAAACCTCTATATTTACCAACAAAGATTAAGATTTTGGTACATATCATGTCACTATTTTACTGCTGTTTCTTTAAGGCAATGGAAAGTTTTGGCATCATTTGTAAAATCACGGCAGCTTACTGATGAGCAGACGATTTATGAAACTTACTTAGGGGGCTAGGAGGGGGAGTGCATTGGAGGGGTTCTTGTAAACCTTCAGTTAAGGGTTCTTGAACATAACTATTAGTATAATACCGGTTTTGTTCTTCAGAGCCTTTCCACTTAAGAAATGGCTCCAAAAGTGTTGTTTTCAGTGCTTTATTGCACTTATGAATGATAAACTGAAAAAAAACACATGTATATATGAGCAATTGCTTTCAAATGAGCCATTAAACATAACTCTTGTAAGCTCTGCTAGCCAAATAGCCCCAGCTTTTCCACTTGAGACATGGCACCAAAGGTGCCGTTTTTATTGCTATTTGGAACTTGCAGACAGTGGAATTTATAAGAAGAACGTGGATATGAGGAATAACTTTAAAAAAACATGTCCAGGATGTTCTGGTAGCTTGCTAGTGCCCCCCTCTTGAGAAACGATACAAGGTGCCATTTTAGTGCCATATGGCACTTGAAGATGGCGGAATTTATATAAAAAACATAGATATAGGATATAGCTTTTGAATGAGCTATTAAGCATTTCTCTATGATGTTCTGGTAACCTACTAGACCTGGGGAAAAAAACCGGGAGACTGATCAGTGCTACCGATGCAAAAAAGGGATTTTCCTTGTTATTCAAGAAGAGGCACTGTAGTTTCTTTTTATCAGGTTTTAGATCATGCTGATTCCAATGGTACAATTTTCAATTTGATCTGACGCCATTTTCGAGGGGTTTCAGGCTTTTTCTTTTCGCGATATACTGATGAACCGAAATAATAGCTACCATTCCTGAATCAGTGTTAGACAACATTTTTTTTTTAACTAGGTTATTTTTTCAAAATGTGATTTTTAGCTTTGGTTACTAGGGGCTGTTGCCTCGCTCTTTACTAGGCTGCAGCTACCGCTTTAACCATGATACAATAGAATTCTGAAAGCTACCGTAAAGAATTCTAAAACTAATTTGGGTATTTAATGTCTAAAAGCACATCACTTGATTTTAGCTCATACCTAATGATAGCCCAAATTATCATAGAGCCCAAATTATGTATATTTATGAATTTTATGAAACAGGATATATCAATAAAATAGTAACGCTGGACTCCTTATTATCTGCTAAGTTTACTTCCGTTGTTATATAACTTTTTTTAATTGTTTGAAATAGTATTTCTATTTACAATTATATATCTCACACTCAGAAAAAAACTAAATTTTATGCAATTTGGACCCCAAAGACCTATAATCAAAGGGCTGATGACTAAAGAACTGATGGGTTTCAGGCTTTTTTCGAAATTAAAATAAATTCCTTTTCGACATTGAACTTTACTTTTAAGACGAACCAAAATAATTGTTACCATTGCTGAATCAGTGTCAGATAATAAATTTGTTTTTCACTTGGCAGTTTTTGTTAAAAATAGTTTTTTTTTAACTTTTGCTTACTATGGGCTGTTGTTCCCTTTTACTCCCTATTTTCTGCTGTTTCCTTCCGTTGTTTTTTTTTTTTTTATTATTTGAAATGATATTTCTAATTGTCTTTCTCACACTCAGAAAAAAAAATTAAATTTTATGCAATTTGGACCCCAAAGACATATAATCAAAGGGCTGATGACTAAAGAACTGATGGGTTTCAGGCTTTTTTTGAAATTAAAATAAATTCCTTTTCGACATTGAACTTTACTTTTAAGACGAACCAAAATAATTGTTACCATTGCTGAATCAGTGTCAGATAATAAATTTGTTTTTCACTTGGCAGTTTTTGTTCAAAATGCGTTTTTTTTCACTTTTGCTTACTATGGGCTGTTGTTCCCTTTTACTCCCTATTTTCTGCTGTTTCCTTCCGTTGTTATTTTTTTTATTATTTGAAATGATATTTCTAATTGTCTTTCTCACACTCAGAAACAAAAATTTAAATTTTATGCAATTTGGACCCCAAAGACCTATAATCAAAGGGCTGATGACTAAAGAACTGATGGGTTTCAGGCTTTTTTCGAAATTAAAATAAATTCCTTTTCGACATTGAACTTTACTTTTAAGACGAACCAAAATAATTGTTACCATTGCTGAATCAGTGTCAGATAATAAATTTGTTTTTCACTTGGCAGTTTTTGTTCAAAATGCGTATTTTTAACTTTTGCTTACTATGGGCTGTTGTTCCTTTTTACTCCCTATTTTCTGCTGTTTCCTTCCGTTGTTATTTTTTTATTATTTGAAATGATATTCCTATTTATAATTGTCTTTCTCACACTCAGAAAAAAAAACTAAGTTCTATCCAATTTGAACCCAAAGACCTATAATCAAAGAACTGATGACTGAAGAACTGATGGGTTTCAGGCTTTTTCGAAATCAAAATAAATTTCTTTTGGCAACCAACCTTTACTTTTAAGACGAACCAAAATAATTATTACCATTGCTGAATCAGTGTCAGATAATACATTTTTTTTCACTTGGCAGGTTTTGTTAAGAACTTTTTTTTTTAACTTCTGCTTTCTATGGGCTGTTGTTCGCTCTTACTCCTTATTTTCTGCTATGTTTACTTCCGTCGTTATTTAATTTTCTCGATTATTTGAAATGATATTCTTATTTACAACTGTTTTTCTCACACTCAGAAGAAACTAAACTATATCCAATTTGAACCCCAAAGACCTGTAATCAAAGAACTAATGACTGAAGAACTGATGGGGTTCAGGCTTTTTTTTTGAGATCACCATAAATTTCTCTTCGCAATCAACTTTTACTTTTAATGCAAACCGAAATGATAGTTACTATTCCTGAATCAGTCAGATGGCAATTTTTTTCACTAGGCAGTTTTTGTCAAAAAGCGTTTTTTGACTTGTGGTTACTATGAGCTGTTGTTCGCTCTCTACCACGTCGCAGTTACCGCTGCAACCATGATTCAACAAGAAGTTTGACATTACATGTGAATTAAATAAAAAAAAACAAGTTTTTTTTAAATGAAAGTAAGGAGCGACATTAAAACTTAAAACGAACAGAAATTACTCCATATATGAAAGGGACTTTTCCTTCTCAAAGCCCCGCTCTTTACGCTAAAGTTTGGCTCTTTCTCTTAACTCTATATTTTAAAACAGTAAAAAACTTTTTATTTTTTTTTTGCTAAATGGCTTTCTCATAATTTTGATCGAATGATTTTGAGAAAAAAAGAGCGGGGGAGGAAGCCTAGTTGCCCTCCGATTTTCGGTTAATTAAAAAGGCAACTAGAACTTTTAATTTTTTACGAATCTTTTTATAAGTAAAAGATATGCGTAACTTATAAATTAGCTTACGTAAAGAACTTTTGTCTTCTCATGTTTTTATTACATACTAGCTGTTGGGGTGGCGCTTCGCATCACCCCACAACTTAGTTGGTGGGGGCGCTTCGCCCCCCCCCTAAGCCCCCCCGTGCGTGTAAGTCGTTACGCGCCATATTAGTTACGGGCCATTGTAGTTGTGTCCCTCTGTCCCACCTGTGAATAATAGATATATATATATATATATATATATATATATATATATATATATATATATATATATATATATATATATATATATATATATATATATATATATATATATATATATATATATATATATATATATATATATATATATATATATATATATATATATATATATATATATATATATATATATATATATATATATATATATATATATATATATATATATATATATATATATATATATATATATATATATATATATATATATATATATATATATATATATATATATATATATATATATATATATATATATATATATATATATATATATATATATATATGTTTTTAACTACGTAAAACTTGCGAATATACAACATTCTTCGCTGTCCCATTGTCTGTGCATATAACTAGATTGTCAGGTTTACTGACTCTTGAACATGCTACATATAATTGTCCATGGGAAAAACAATCCGTATTCAGATCTATACCTCATTATTCTAATGATTGCCCTTGAGCTTTGTTGATGGTGATTGCTAATCGAACATTCCCTGTGTCCCCGTCGTTATTTATATATCCCCCTGTGCCCCCCGGCGTCCCCGTTGTAGTTGTGTTCCTGTGTCCTGGTCGTCATTTATATTCCCTGTGTCCCGGTCGTCATTTGTGTCCCGGTGTCCCAGTCTGTAATTTCCCTTTGAGTGTCCCGGTCGTCATTTATATTCCCTGTGTCCCGCGGTCCCGGTCGTCATTTGTGTCCCGGTCTGTAATTTCTCTTCGAAAATTCCCTGTGTCCCGGTCGTCATTTATATATCCCCCTTGTGCCCCCGGCGTCCCCGTTGTAGTTGTGTCCCTGTGTCGCGGTCGTCATTTATATTCCCTGTGTCCCGGTCGTGATTTGTGTCCCGGTGTCCCAGTCTGTAATTTCTCTTTGAGTGTCCCGGTCGTCATTTATATTCCCTGTGTCCCGGTCGTCATTTGTGTCCCGGTGTCCCGGTCTGAAATTTCATCAGTTGACAAACATGACGTCAGTCGACAAACAACTTCATGACGAAATACAGCTCAATCCTTATAATGACGTCAGTCGACAGACACACAAACAAAAAACTTATTTTTATATATATAGAAGATAGATAGATATGAGGGGGTTGGCCCCCTCGTCAGTACCTCGCTCTTTACACTAAAGCTTAATTTTGTCCCAATTCATTAAGAATGACCCCTGAATCACAAAAGCCGCAGAATAAATAGTTGAAATTACTAACAATGCTTTAGCGTAAAGAGCGAGGTATTAGGAGGAGGTGAGCCCCTCATATGGGTAATAGTTTCTGTTCGTTTTAAGTTTTAATGCTGCTGCTTACTTCCAGCTGAAAAAAACTTTTTCATATTTATTTTTTCATTTTAAAGTAATGCTAATAAATCCTGCGCTCCCTTCATGAAAATTTTCTTCCTCCATGACATATTCCTCGATGGAAAGTTCCCCCAGCATATCCCCCTCTTCTCAACCCCTGCCTCCAACCAAAAAGTCCTCCTGAAAACGCCTGTACACTTCCCAATATCCATTACTATATGTAAGCACTGGTCAAAGTTTTGAACTTGTAACCCTTCCCACGGGGACTGTGGGGGAGTAAGTCGTCCCCAAAGACATATTTATAAGGTTTTTCGACTAGCTGAATAAAATGGCTATCTCAGAATTTTGATCCGTTGACTCTGGGAAAATAATTAGCGTCCAATTTTTTTGGTCACTTAAAAAGGACTCTAGAACTTTTAATTTCCGTTAGAATGAGCCCTCTCGCAACATTCTAGGACTGATCAAGACCACTGATCATACCACTGGTTCAAGATCACCCACACACACACACAAAAAAACCACAACAGAAAACAAAATCGATCGTCTGTCCTCAAGAAAAATACCAATGTTCGTTCTCTTATAGAGGGAGGACTGAGATCTCTTGTGTTGTTCCTCATACATGAACTCTTATTGCTCATACTTGGCACTATATACATATCGCGCTATCCTTTCCACTAAGCCCTCTTCCAATATTCTGGTACCGCTGGTTCCATGCGATAGCCCCTGGGAAAAAAAGATAGAAAAAAGGCACGAGATATTTTACTTGTTGTTTAAGGTGGGTGATTTCAACGACGTTCCAATTTCGATCCGCAGTTTTGATGGGTTACAATCTCTTCTCGAAGTCTAAGAAAGTTTGGTTTCACAATAAACTTTTGCTATCACGCTAAATCTATATAGTGTTATTCCTGAGTCATGTTTTAATGAAAACTTTTCTCATTAGATAGTTTTTTTTCAAAGTGTTTTTTTTTTTACTTTTGGCTACCATGGACTGTTGTTCACTCTTTACTTGGTTGCAGCTGTTCCTGCAACCATGACATCCATCAATCCTCCCTGTAGCCGAAACTCTTCGTAAAAATCTTTGTGGTTTACCTTCCCACTTTATCGCAATAAGCTTAAATCAGCGGCATGAAAAAAAGAAGAGAAAAATGACAAAACTTGAGTATTGTTCCTGCAACACAAAGACAAATCCTGAACAAGGTCGTATCCTGGGGGAGGGGCTAGTGCATTTGAAACCCCTCCCCGAAATGTTTGCCCTACTCGATAAAAACGTAACAAAAAGGAATATAAACAAATTCTTGATGTGGTCTTGAAGTTTTTTTGTCCCCCCAAAAAAAGTTTTTGTGCTCCCCCCTTGATATGGCCCTGATCCTGAAAGAGCCTAAAATTCATAAATTTTCAAAAGTATTCCTTAGGTTCATAAATCCTGAAATCCAGGATAAATCCTGAAAATTGGAAGTGCTGGGAGTGGTTCGGTAGATAAACTCACCAACAAAATGCTTTTTTAGACAGGATTGTCAATTGGTCACTCGAAAATGTCTGGTCTATTTTCGTCCAGGCGTGTGAACTCACTGTTTCCCACGGTTTCATTTCTGTGCTTCAAGGACTCGCATTTTATATCATTGGACAAAATTATGATTTACTACCGTAGTGTAAGAGTAACATAGTAAACATGAAATTGTTCTTGACGTCGACCTCAGTAGTTTGATTTTAAACTTGCAAAACAGAAAGTGAAAAAAAAAATATATTACCTTGGGAAAGTAGAACTCAACTGAAAGCCAAAAATCATAAATACAAACAAAAAATAGAAACAAATGAACAACAGGGAATTTTTTCCTAAGACAGTGGAACCTATATATATATATATATATATATATATATATATATATATATATATTATATCAGATATATATATATATATATATATATATATATATATATATGTATGTGAATATATATACATATATATGTATGTGAATATATGTGTATAAATAGGCTTTTTTGAAAACAGACTAATGCCCCCTCCCAAAAAACATTTTCTTTTTGGAGCAGATAATGTTTGACTAGCCTAAACAAAACAAAGATTAGTATATAAGGCTGTCAATTTTTTTCCAGCGGCCATTATGTCGTTAACTTTACAATTATGGTTTTTAAAAAACTCATGTAAGCCAAAATTTTTCAGTAGCGTTCTAATTTTCTGAATTTTATAGATATTGGAAAACATCACGAGTCTGGTAATTTGAGCTAGTGATGTAATAATTTCTTGCTTATTCGGCGAAGCAATAATTTTGTTCGTTATAAGTTTCAATTTTGCTCTTTACTTCCATAAGAAAATTTCAGTTTTAAATGAATTTGCTCTTTTTAAATATAAATCATAAACCTTAAAAAAAAAATATTTGCTTAACACTAAGGAAGTCAACAAGTGAAAATACTCGCCCTTGCGGCTGGTTGGTCTCCAATCACTTTCGACTTATAAAAAAAAGGACTTGAACTATCAATTTCTGGTATAATGAGCACCCTTCAAAGGTTCCAATGACCATGAGGGGGAAATATGAATGAGGAAGGGCAGTCCCCCTCCTATATGGAATAAGTTCTGCTCATTTTTAGGTGTTAATGTTACTCTACTTCATAAGTACAGCGTGGGCCAGAAATATTCTCAGAAATCATAAGGGAACAGATATTAATTGGTTATGGGAAACATGGACATTTTTCGAGGGGAAAATTTAAGTAAAGAGTAAACTTTTGGGAATAATTTTCTTTCAGTGAGGATGTATTTTCCACGAGGGGGGGTATTTTCCGGAAGGTAAACGCCTAGAACTGCAACCCTGACACTGGAATTAGTGCTAGAAATCTAGGTTTTGTGATCAGGGAAGAGACGGCCTCGCCTTCATTCATGGTTTTGACGTATTTTTGAATTATAAGAATAGCTTCATCGATATGCTTGTTTTTATGCTTCTTTGATTACTTTTTAGGGAGACCATCGACAAGGAATATTGACAAATCTGGTTCAAGGGAATGCCGAAGGTAAGTTTTCAAGATGTTATTTATATAATATTGGTTTCCTAGTACAACTTCGTCTGGATTGGGTGGTTGTAGAAATTTCAGTTGTGATTCATTCAATTGGAAATTGAAAGTTCTACTCCCCTTTTTACGACGCATAAGCTATTGTAAGGCAACCAGTCCCCTCCCTTTTTTTTACTTTTGCACCCCTCGCAACCCATAGACAATGTCAAAATTTTGAGATGGCCAGTTTTTCGAAATACTCGAAAAATTCGATAGACATACCTTTGGGGACCTCCCATGGACCCTGGGGCAAGACCCGTAGATAATGCAAATTAGCAACTGTATCTGCAATGTATCAGGAACGGCTCTGGATATTGTAAATTTTCAGAGAATTTTAAAGAGGGGGTGTTTTTTATTCAAGGGGGGTTTTAAAATTCAGAGAATTTTAAAGGGGGCTATTAGAATTTTAATTTCAGAGATTTAGTTTAAAACTGATTTAGTTTTAAACTAAATCAGAAGACGTTGAATTGTTTCGAGCATGCCTTTCTGCTTAACAGATAAGGGAAGAACTAATTCTTCCCGATAGAATTCTTAAAAGATAACAGTTACCTATCCAGCAACTTGTCATGTGAAATGCTATAGGCAACTAGGCGAATAACAACATTAATCACGCGCACTCAACTGTAAACAAAACTTAAATACAAACTCTTGAAAGATGACACATCTGACAATTATGTGTATATAATTTCACTTTAATTTGATCATTCGCTTTTAAGTACTGTACGTTCTAGGATTCATTTATTCATCAATAGCTGTATCTGTTGTCTTTATGCTTGATGGGATCATTTATTCTAATTTCTATTGCTTTTGCCTTTCATATATTTATTGGTTAAAATTGAACTATCTTAGGGCTTTTTTTTTACAAACAACCGGTACCATGTAAATGAATAAATCCTAAAAAATCCAAAATTAAATTGAATATGCACATCAAACTTAAAACGAACACAAAATCTTCATTAAAGAATAAAGAAAACCCGAAACGAAGAGAAACTAAATAAACGATAACTTATGTAATATAGCGATCACTCTTTGTTCTTCACCTGTAATGAAACCGGTTTTCTAATACCACTCGAAGATAATCAGCTCAGCCTGAGCGATATAAAGTACTATGCAGGTATATTTTAATTAAATATTTAATATATAAATAACTCCTATTTTTCAAGGGAAGGAAAGATTTGTTACGCATATTAACACAGTATCTAGAGGGATTACAGGGGTATTTGGAATCGGAGTATGCTGTCAAAATTGGGTAGAAGCTACCTTAAGCAAAGGTTGTATTGAAATGTAACACGAAAAGATTCTTTTAATAAAACGGTGGACTAAATATTAGCCTAAAGGGTGTCTACAGGATGAATGAAAAGTGATATGAATAACGGTTGGGTTCTAGACTTCCTCCTCCCCCGAGGGAAGTACCACCTGGAAACCCCCTGGGAAATACTGCCTGGAACCCTTACCCCTCTTGGAAATTAGGGTTTTCCAAATTTGAGAATTTATTTGAGTTGTGTTGTATTTTTTATTTTTGTTGAAAAGATCCAAGGAAAGTGAAAAAGAAGAATTTACACACCATAAGTATCTTACAAACTTAGAACAAAAAAAGAATCGCAAGTTCATTTTTGTTGAAAGGACCTCCATATGAATTTCAGCGATTTTTGGCAGCAGCGGGTGCCAAGTTGAAAAAAGACGAACAGAAAATGTAGGCGAAAAATCATCAAAATTAAGCTAAAAATGGCATCATAAAGTTTAAGAAGGTTTAACTTTCCTTTGAAAGCATTTGGGAACCTTTTCCCTTGGAAACCACGTCATTATTGTTCAAGTTTTTACGGACAAAAGCGTCGCCAAATTCTACGAATTGATTGTTTCTTTCCTCCCGAGTGTAGAACTACCACAAATCACAATGAATAAATAAATGAAACACAAAACGAACAGAAACTGCAATAGACAACCTAGTTAAACTCAAAACGTAAAAATGAAAAAGATTGGGCTTACAACCCCCATGTCTTTTCATGACCAGAACATAATTTGCAATTTATTACAAAAAATAAATAATCGTGAATTGTCAGTTCAATATACACATTTTTCTTTTTAGTCCTTAAAGTCTTTATTCTTCTTTATTTATTATAAGTCAAAAAAGTAGAAACATTTAAAATGTATTTTGATTCCGGTCAAGTGCAAATTACGTTCTGGTTTTGAGGTGTGGGGTTTGTCAGCCCTAATCATGTTAATTTTGCTCGTTTTAAGTTTTACTCGGTTATTTATTGTAATTTCTGTTCGTTTGGGTTTAATTCATGCTTTGAAGGTGATTTGTGGTAGTTTTACACTTAGAAAGTTATTTGAATTTGTTTCTACTCATTTTTGGCATAACATAACTCTTTACTTTTCTTTAACAAACATGTTTTGTTGAAAAAAGTTTAAATTAAAAAGATTCGAATTCCCCCAGGCAATTTCATTGTAGCTGAAAATTCCACCAAGAAACTTTCTTATGGACGATCTCGGGTGAGAAGTACATTCTGGCGCCCTTCCATTTGAAACAGGCTTTAATTTTCGATTGTTTTAAAAATAATGCCGTTAATCCCCTCCTCCGTGAAAGTTTTCCAGCAAAAAACATCCCCCGTCCCCTAATTGAAAGTTGCTCCCGCAGAAAGTTTTCTCTGGAAAATATATCTATATATATCATGAAAAATCAGGAATATATATCCCATGAAAAATCTACCCCCCCCCCCTCACGTACAAAAAGACACTATACAATTCTAACCCAGTGAAAACCCTTTGGACTGTTCCCCTTAGCATCTTCACATCTAAAGTTGAGTTGATAAGACAAATAAATATAGTTTCGTATAGGAATTCTTTCAAATTCCCCGCAGTGTAAAATTTCCCCTGAAAAGTTCAGCTCCGAGGATCCCCCACGGAGAATTCTCCCTGTGGAAAATCCCCAGAGCTGAAAATCTACTCCCCATCCCCCTCGGAAGTGTTTGTATACTTTCCAATAACAAATGTTATGCGTAAACAATGGACAAACTTCATGGACTTACGGACCTTTCTCCAGGGGTTGTGAGGGGTCATGTTGTCACCATTAATCACAATCTATCGACCCATTCACCAAAAATTATATTGCAACCTTTTTGTTAAACATTTATTGTAAAAAACTAGCTGTTCGAAAAATTTTAATATTCTAACTTTGTCCCAAATTTCAGTTACAATACAACATCTTAGATCTTAAGTAGATAAAGTAAAATCCACTTTAAAAGTACTGCTAATATTAACCAATACAATGGCTATGTCATACGAAATCGCACTGTAACCGTTTACAAAAACGTTACAGATCGCATAAGGGGGATAATGAAAAACGGCGTCCAACGTCTACCCCCCCCACCGCGGAAAATTCCTTCGGGCGTTTCCCCACGGAAAATAACCCTCCAGAAAATACCCCTCGTGAAAAATTAGGCTTTTCAAATTTGAGAATTTTGTTTTAGTGTTGGTTTTTTACGGCACTTGGTATTTACCAAGTGACATATAGTGATCGCATGTTCTGTCGGTCTGTCGGTCCCGGTTTTGCTAGTTTAGGCGCTTCCAGATAATCTAGGGCGATGAAATTTGGCAGGCGTATTAGGGACCAGACCATATTAAATTAGAAATAGTCGTTTCCCCGATTCGGGGAAAATCTGGGGGGAGGGTTAATTTTGAAAAATTAGAAATAATGTGGTATTTTTAACTTACGAAGGAGAAATCGGATCATAATGAAATTTCATATAAATAATAGGACCGGATCTGCTCTCTTTGGGGAGTTGTGGGGGGGGGGTTAATTTGGAAAAATTTGAAAAATGAGGTATTTTTAACTTACGAACAGGTGATCAGATCTTGATGAAACTTGATATGTAGATGGATCTTGTGCTTCAGAGCTCTTATTATAAATCCCGACCAGATCCGATGACATTGGGACAATTGGAGGGGAAAATCGGAAATGTTGGAAAACGTGAAAATTGAGGTATCTTTATCTTACTAATGGATGATCGGATCTTATTGAAACTTGATATATAGAAATATCTGATGTCTCAGAGACTCCATTTTCAATTCGAATCGGATCCGGGGACATGGGGGTTGGAAGGAGGAAACAGAAATCTTGGAAACCGTTAGAGTGGAGAAATCGGGATGAAACTTGATGGGAAGAATAAGCACAAGTTCTAAATACGTGATTAACATAATTAGAACGGATCTGCTCTCTTTGGGGGAGTTGGGGGGGTTGTTAATTCGGAAAAATTGAGGTATTTTTAACTTAAGAACGGATCCTAATGAAATTTGATATTTGGAAGGAACTCATGTCTCAGAGCCCTTATTTTAAATTTTGACCAGATCTGGTGACATGGGGAAACCGGAAATCTTGGAAAACGTTTAGAGCGGAGAAATCGGGAAGAAACTTGGTGGGTAGAATAAGCAAGTGTCGTAGATACGTGATTGACGTAACCGGACTGGATCTGCTCTCTTTGGGGGAGTTGGGGGGGTCCAGTGCTTTGGCGACTTTGGTGCTTCTGGACCTGCTAGGACGATGAACATTGGTAGGCATGTCAGGGACTTGCACAAATTGACTTAATAAAGTCGTTTTCCCCAAGTCGACCATCTTTGGGGCTAAAGGAAGAGGAAAAATAAGAAAAAATGAGGTATTTATGACTTAAGAGTGGGTGATCGGATCTTAATGAATTTTGATATTTAGAAGGACCTCATGTCTCAGAGCTCTAAATCCCAACCGGCATTAATCCTCTTAATTTCCTTTTAAATCAGTCTATTGATTCTTAGAATTTTGCTAGAGCTCATCCCATATGAGCTCTCGGCTCTTGGCTCTTCCGACCTCGCCATGAGGTCGGGACACGACCGATGATTCCGTCGGTCCCGGTTTTGCTAGTTTAGGCACTTGCAGATAAGCTAGGACGATTAAATTTGGCAGGCGTATCAAGGACCAGACCAGATCAAATTAGAAATAGTCGTTTCCCGATTCGACTATCTGGGGGGAGAGAGAGGGGGTGGTTAATTTAAACTATCAGGAAGTCTTTTTGTGGAGTTGAATGGACCTCAATTTAGACTTAACGGGGATGGCCAATATATGTCAAAAGACAACTTGAAACTGAAAGAATTTACCGGAGAAATGAAGGGAGATAATATGATTAGGGGGCTTCATTTTTTGTGTCGGAGGATTAGGGAAGGAGTTTCTTTGATCTGCCAAAAAAATTTGAACTATAAATGAGGCTCAAGTCTCTTCATAGGTAAAAAGGGAAGCAAATAACGATACTAGTATTTTCCAGGTGTGTCGATAGGGTGTATCTGTAATATCATGGGAATGGCTTGAGTGAGTGCTACGGGGGCGAGAAGTGGACGCTGAACTATCTTTTTGGGGAGAGGAACTAAATCAAAAGACACTACGCGCATCCAAGTTATAGAACACTATCTGTAAAATTCAGGTAATCGGTATAGCATTTATATAATCTTTAAAACTGCTTGGGAAACGAGTTGAAACTTTTAGGTACTGATGGGGAAAGAAATGAGGATGATGGGGGAAGGAAACCTCGAAGTTTTAGCTAGAGGAGGGAATGGGATAAACAGTTTAGACTTTGATACACCGAAACTTTCGCTCACATTGAAGTCGCAACTAAAAGAATTCACAGATAAAGAGACTGGTATAGACATATGAAGCTGAGGGCTGCCTCTGATATATATTTATTTTTTTATTCAATTTCTTTCACGTGTAATCTTTTGAATATTCTTCCAGGGTGATTCTTTCGAGTGTATTCTTTTGAAATAGTTGTTACATGAAACTGTTTTAATAGACAATACTGGCACGCATTAACCTAAAACAATTACGGCAATATGTTACACAACAAAATTATATAAAAAAAAACTAATAATATTCACAATCAAGGGTATTCAGGATGGGGGTCTAGGCTTCAGTCCTGTAGAAAACCGAAAATTACATAGATTTTCAATTCATAAAAATAAATACAATACTACAATTAGATTCTTAACCAGAAAAAATGAAAAACCTTTACTAATGATAGCAATTTTAGCCCTTGCATTAACAATTTGACGCAAATGACGCTATGGTTTTCGGAAGGTTTAGAGCAGCGGTTCCCTACTGATTTTGGTTCGTGCATTGTTTGAGACAGTTCTAAAATTCTGATGCCCTCTCATGATATTTAAATTTTGTCAGAGATGGACTGGGAACAAAAGCCAGGGGGTGTTTGGGTAAGGCGGCCCTACCTACTACCCTCCTTATAGAAGGAATTCATTGTATTTTTTCGTGTTTAATCAGGAAGGGCGTTGAACAATGAGCGGAAATTATACTCAGCGTCATTCACTTCAAAATTTACACTGCCAGGCAAATTAGTACAATCATTAAGAAAGAAGTAGTCTTACAGTAGGAAGAGGACTTACCGCTATCTTTTTTTGTCTAGATCTCCCCGATGCTCTGTTGTGGTGTTTCTCAGGGATCACATAAAGGGAAAGCGGAATCGTATTTTACGCTGTATAAAATTTTAAACTTTCGTCATCCATCGTAGATATCTGGACACATTTATTCATTTCTTCAAACAAGGGAGGGGTAGGTATAGAGATGGTTTGTAATCGTTTTTAATGGGGTTTTTCTGTCTTCTGCTGTCTATTTTCTTTCGAACGGTACTCGCTTCCTTGCTCACAGAGGGAGAAAGGCTTCGGGTCCGTTTTCTCAAATTTCTTATGATTTTATCCACGGCTCTTAATAATTTGTGTACAATTCTCAAGTAAGAAAATTTCTAACACTTCAAATTCAGAAGACGGATAATATAGAAGTTTAACAATATATTCCCAGAGAATGTTTGTGGCCCTGGATTCATTACTGAAAGCTTCATTTTCCTAACCTAACCCTTTCCTAGATAGCAAAAAGTTGCTCAACTAGAATATACCATTTTTCATTGTATCTTTAGACTGTGCATTAGGAGTCTGTATTTTTTTTTTTTTTTTTTTTTTTTTTTTTTTTTTTTTTTTTTTTTTTTTTTTTTTTTTTTTTTTTTTTTTTTTTTTTTTTTTTAATTCAGCCACTTCAGAAGTGAAGTTTGTGGCACTTGGTGTAAAAGAAGTAAAAGCAAAAATCCTCCCCGGCGGGGAATCGAACCCCGGTCTCCCGCGTGACAGGCGGGGATACTGACCACTATACTACCGAGGACATGTCAGTATCTAATAATTTAAGAATGTATCATATCAAAATCAAAAGAATTCCAGTCGATCGGGTTGCATGCAGTAGCAGTTTAAGCCTCATAACTAGCGGGGGGGGGAGGGTGTATTATTTATAGAATAAATATAATTTAATTTCAGGTATTGGAAAAACTGTGAGGGGGAGGTGCTCCCCTGCTCGACTCATGAAACAAAAAGCGAATATTTCAGAAAAAAGTCGGAATTTATGGTAAATGTGAGTTAATACCAATATCGAACAAAGGAATAAAATCAGGTCCTATTATTTCGTAAAATATTTTATACATAGGCAAGATGTGTTACTTCTCTTGTGAAAATGTCAGAGGTAGTTCTAAAAGACAACACATACGAGTTTAAGCAGGTAAGTTCACAGAGGCGAAAGTATGGCTTCGGTCCCTTGTCTCCCATCAAAAATCGACAATTTCCTTTAATTTCTTAGACTTTTTTTTAGGTTGTGCAACCTTGAAAAGCCCCCCCCAGGATCCGAGGAATAACTTGTCACGTAGTTGTCTCGCCTGAACTCGTCCAAAATTATAGAAAATATGCAGGTAGACATTATTTTCTCTGGATCCTTTTTCCAGAAAGTGTTAATTGCAACAGTAGATGATTCATCTGTACACAGTGGGAATGGGGAAGGGAGGTCCTCTCTGAGGTTCAACAGACGTTCATTTCAGAAAGATTGAAAATAGGATAAGTATACAAGTATCCAAACGTCTAAAATTATTCAATGCAAAATTCAACCTCTTCAGGCCAGGATTGGCTCACTGCTCAGCAGCTCAGGCTTTCACCCCCCATGAATTTACCTCCCTCGTTTGTGATGTCTTATAACCTATCCTATGGTTGGTTGTGCTATGATGATTCAGTTTTCTGATTGCCAAGTTTTTGCGTCGACACGATTTGTGTCCAATCAGATTTTACTAGAGTTGAATTTTCTTTGTTTTACTTTTCTCAATTGTGCTCTACTGGACTGGATGTGATCTTTCTCCTGGCAAAAAACACAAAATTCAAAATTCTTACACAGATTGAAACCTCTATAGTAAGGATCTCTGATACGCTAAATGTGGTGATGTGATTATTATTAAAATTACTTCACTTTTAGGGGTATTTCCCCTTTTTCGAAAATCAGGCAAATTTTCTCAGGGTTGTAGCTTTAGATGGGCAAGACTAAACTCAATTAGTCTTAAATATTTGGAATCAATATAAAAATCTAATTATTTTAAAACGTCTATGGATATCAAAATTGATGTAGTTTCTTCGAGTTTTGTTTTTTTAGAATAACTTGCAGTTCGTTACCACGATGTTATAGGTTTTCACTTTTCTTTGAGACCTTTATGGATCTTCTATAAATTAATTCCGGAAAATGTCAATTTAAATTATTCCATTTTATAACCTGTATGTAAGCAATTGACCATTCGTATTGCAAAAAAAGTATATGAGAGGAAAGTATTATATTTTCATCATATTTTGGTAATATCATTAGGACTAACCCAACTTCGCTTCTTTGGCGCCGTCGCTATAACACGTAAGTATTGAATTTTGGCCCAACTTAGTTGGAAGAAACAGTTAAAACATGGTATTCTGGTCAGGGATCGGTAAAAGTTGTTAACATCTCTAGAATTGGAGTTAAGGCATTTTTTTCTTTACAGTCGAATTGATGCAAGCATCTCAACTTCTACAGATGTTTCATATTCGTGCTCAATCATCAAGTCATGATCTGGTAATTGGATTTATTTTAATCTTATTTGTATCTTGTGCATTGTTTTCCACTTTTTTTCTTTCTTTTTTGAGCCATCAGACTGCCATCTAACATCTTTATCGGACAATTCTGTTATCTGAAAAAGTGCCGAGGGGACCGTTGAATTAAAATCAGGTAGTTGCGGGTATCAAGCCATGGCTAATTGTAGAAAAAGCCGAGACAGATAGTCCGATTGAGTGAGAGGCAAATTTGGCATAATCTCTTATTAGGATTTTATAAAAATAATGACAGTTTATTTGTTAATAGATAAGTCTATCTATTATCCGTCCACGCGTCATTCCTAGGGCAGAACTAAGGTAGGTCTTAGACAGGTAGGTCCTATGGTCTTAGACAGGTTGACAAATAATTTCAAAGTGACACAGAACCGTTAATCTGCGTGGAATGACAGGCAAACAAGCGTCTAAAGTCAAATTGGGAACTGAACTGAAGATTTGTCTCTTTGTGGAAAACTCTGTTTTGAAATTAGAAAATTTTACTATGAAAAAATCCGTCAAATATCCCAAGGCCAGTATTCTTACACAAGAATACCGGCCAGTTCTCCTTTACTGGCAAACGTGTCTTTGGGGGTATAGTACAGTGTATTATTCTATGCGTGTCAAATTAGGAATAAATCTTACCTTGTGTAATTGCTCCTCTAGGGATGGATTTCCTCATCCTTCTTCGTGAACAGATTTGATGGTACATCCAACTCTAATTCGATGATGCGCCTTTCTATTTCTTGAGAGAATATGGTTTATTTTGGCCTCCCGGCCTCCAATCAAAGACAAAACTCAGGGAACCGGACTTGAAAAGGAAGCTTTGTAGGCAAATTTTTTCTTTGATGGAGGTCCTATAGAGTTTATCCTATCATTGCCGAACTAGAATTTTATTTCACCACAAAAGCTGCCTTCACCCAAAACCATCCCATGTGCAGGGCTTGAAAATTGTCTAATACCTCAGAGACATCTACAAGTATAAATAATAAATTCGCTGTATCGATAGTTATTATATATAATACAGAGACAAAAATTAGCAGGCAATAATTGGGAACGAATTAAGGGTTAATACAAGCTTTATAAACCAATCAATAAAAAAAAAACTGAGGGAAGTAAATAGCGAAGTTGAACTTAAAACGAACAAAAATTATTGCTTCACAGTCCAACATGTATCGATTAAACTAGCGCAAATAAATCACCTTTTTTTAATTAATTGTTTTAAAAAGCTTTTATTAACACTTAATTTGTTCCCAATTATTGCCTGTCGATTTTGTCCCTGTATCCTTTTATCGTATTTAGTATACAGATACGAAAGCTTATGAAATAATTTTCATGCCCTGCACCTAGGATGGTTTTGGATGATGCTGATTGCGCAGCAATAAATTTTTGCTTTGAAGTTTAACAATGTTCAAGCGGAAAAATTTTGAACAAATGCAAAGTTGGCGCTGTAGTCAGTCAGGATTCTGATTTATCCGCGAGTATAACCAATGTCACCTTACCATAACATATATTATAACTAACATCAAAACTTGCTGTTGAAAACATCGGTATAAATTTGGAAGGTGACAGATGATCATTGATGAAAATCATCTATGAAATTTCATCTGACAGACGACAGATGAAATTTGGAATGATGTTTTTGAAATACAGCAGTATTTAGAATCACTGATGATAATTGAATTGATCAAATATAAATTTGGAGTTTCACCTGGCCCAAAAAAAAATATCTTCTCCGGCGAAAAGATTCCTCTGGCAAAAATTAGCTCAATTCACATCCAAACCTGAGTACAAGGTGGACACTTGTTCCATGTCAATAAGTGTAACTCTGGCAGGAAAATATTCATTCAAATCCTTGTTCTTAGGGTTAAATTTTTAAAGCAAACCCTAGTATTTAATGCCTTTTAAAAAGTAGAGGGTACTCTTGAAATGAAGGTATATCTTTAATTTTTTTTGTTACCAATATATTGGGTTTAAAAAAAAACAACAACAAAACTAGACTCTAAAACAACAGAAACGTAATCAGATACTGTGCAACAAGTATTACAGTGAAACAATTTTTATAAAGGAGAGGAAATATCTTTTCTAGAAAAAGTAAAACTTAGATTTCTCATCAGAATTTCACACTCTTTGTTAAAGTCCGAAATTAAAGAATATTCTCAATAACGAACATATATATCCAAGCTTATAGTTGTTACAGTTTAACATATTTATTTTCAGCTTACGTTAAGACTTGGAACTTGCAGTTTAGAAAACTCTCAAGTTTCACCCAGTGTTTCAACAGTCAGCGAAGGTAAGTTTTCTTCTGTTGATATTAATTGTACTAGATTTTAACCAAAAATAATTGAAAATAAAATAAAGATTAATAAACTATTTAGAAATGACTAAATAATATTTTAAGGTCACATATTTCTGGGGGGCGGGGGGGGGGTCGAATTTGTGGCTCGGAATAATTTTAACGGTAGACATTTCCTCCGTTATCTTTTATGCGGATGTATCCTGCTGTATTGATTGATGACGTCTTAGAATTCTCTAGCAGTCTTCTTCATTAGAAGTTTTCCAGATTTGTCCAAGATTTTCCAGGAAGTTTTCCAAGAAGTTTTCCAGGTGTCCAGATTTGAAGCTCGTTGTTTGCCTTGATTTTCCATTGAATTTAGTATCTTCAAACTACAAAGGCAAAATCTTTTGATTTTGGATCGCTGCTTTTTTTGAAATCCATTATTTAAGTCCACATGTGATTTACTTCCTGAATGCAAAGATTGGTTACATTTGGATTGTTAGCATATCTTTTTTGTTTTATATCTTTTAATACTTGACAATTGCAGGTTTTCTCAAGTAATTGTACTCTACTTCTATTCTTCATGGATTCTGATTTTATGAATTCATCGGGGATTGACAACTTAACTAACCTCAGGAAATCCTGCTCAAATAGAACATTCTAAAACATTTAAAATATGAAATTATTTTCGGAATTCTCCGAGCAATGTTCAGTTTACACATTGAGGTCTGGTATTTCCTGTTATCTACTACACCAAGTTTAAGAGCCACTCGTATTGGTCAGCCCCTGGGCTGTGTCTAGGAGCGTTTAAGATTTGAGGCCCCGTCCCGAATTTTTTTGTCTGACTTGGTAAAACGTAACAAAAACATAAACAGTTTTGTCATACCTTTTGTCAAAATTTTGGAAAAAACAATATTATGTGAGTGACGTCATTTTATATGCTTCAGTATTGCATTGACGTTGTCACAATTTTCACACTTACATGGAAAAATTGAAGATTTTCATGTATGGAAAAGTTTATTAAATTACTTAAAGAGCAAAAAACTGGTAATAGCGAAAATATCTCCAGATATTTCGACAAGGAATTACAGGTATTCGAAAACCTTAAAAAAGAAAACAGAAAGTTGGAAGCTTAGTAAAAATAGTTGTTAGAAATCGGACTTATGGTAATAATAAAATATCTTGGAACAAATCTTAGCATGAAGACATTAAATTGCTTAAAGAGCAAATAACTGGTAATTACAAAAATATTTGTATACATTTTAACAAGGGATTAATACAATCCCTTTATAAATACAATGTTTTTTTAAATTTAATTTTGTAGCTTCTGAAAATGACCTGAAAACTAAAACTTAATATCATTCCTTGACAACCTGGTTACACTTACACTCTTTTTTTATTTAAATAGTAAGAGCAGAAGTAGTAATAGCTGTGTCCCCAAAAGGTTTAACTTTTTCCGTTTGGAAAATGAATGGGCTTGAGAGAAGGGCTGCTTGCCCTCTAATCTCCTGTTACTCTTAAAAAGGGCACCAGACACTCGTGCTGTGATTTGAATGTGAGGGGGAGGACTTCCCCCTTCATCTATTCTAGCAAAAATATTTTAAACAAGTAATAACCAAGTGAAAACATTTTAAATGTATTTGTTTTCAGTATAGTGCAAATTCTGTTCTTGTTCTGAGAAGGCATGGGGGTTGGAAGCCCTAATGTCTTTAATCAAAACCATCTGGCACAGTAAAAATGAGCTGACGGAGGCTGTTGTCCCAGTGAAGCAGCAAGTTGATTTGCATCATCCTCTATTTCACGCATTGTTCGTAACCTTTGGCTTAGTCGTTTGTGTCTCGTAATAATTCTTCCAAGAGACTCATTAGATTACGAGAGACCCCATATTTTAAAGGATGTGCGAGGCGTTCCTCAACAGCTTCATTGGGTCTATAAAGTACATTTGGCCATATGAAGGCGGCTCAATTTCATCTTCAGTAGTGTGTGATGGATGTACCGCTAAATTGATTTTGTGATAAAATTTGTCCAGCTACTTTAAAGCTAAATATATTACGACTATTTATGGTTCGATCATCGCTTACGTTAAATGAAGCTAGACAAAACACGAATTCTAAGTTTCGAATACGTTTATGAAATTCTTCAGAGATCGCTTACGTTAAATGAAGCTAGACAAAACACGAATTCTAAGTTTCGAATACGTTTATGAAACTCTTCAGAGAGCAAGTGACGTCTTAAAAAAAAGGCAAACCTATTCGTTTGGAATTTGTGATGGTGACAATGCAATTCGACCATGCAAGCAACAATCTCCAAATGAATTACCTTGATATGCTGCTCTTTCCTCGGGAAAATAGAGGGCTCCACAGTGAATTCAAGTAATGCTGAAGGGTCCCAATGACTTATATGTTACATTGACTGAGTTTATGGCATGTTTATACGTATATGCTTGGCTTTGGGCCAGATGTTGTTGGTGTCGAAGATTACGACGTCACTGATCTTATAGCCGCCCCTGTCTTTCTCTTCATTTTCATTTTAATACATTTTGATACTTGCTTTTGCATATCTTCTAAACACATTTGTCTTTCTTCTTTGTTTTGGATTTTGATTACTCCGGACAGCTTAGCAATGCCCTTTGCTTTAGCTACCCGTATTGGCCTTGTCTCATTTGACGGTCCAGGTTGATTTTCACTCATAGTGAATTAAATTTGTTCAGGCGGTTATCCTGGTCTTTTCACTTTCGATGGTTCAGGTGAATCCAAAGAGTCATCATTTGTAATAAATGCAAATTTTCGTTTTCTGGGTCTTCCTAAAGGCATTGTAAAGCTGGTTTTTCAAACTTGTAGACCTCATGCAGGTATCAAGCATCTTTTATCAAACAAAAAAAAACAAACTAATTTCAAAATTACCAGATATTCTACTAGTTTCAATTAAAACATTAAAATTATTGCTCATACACCATAAATATCCTGCTACTAATGCTACTGCTCTTACTACAACTGTTGCTACTGCACAAGCTAAGAGCATGTCGAATTAAATCAAAATCAACTATGAGCATGTAGATTCTCAAAGTGTGACGTAGTAATATAGTTTGATCTCTCAGTGTAAGTTATTGCTGATTTAGGACTAGCCAGAAGGCCCAATATGTATACTACTAATGCTACCACTACGATTGCATTAATTGATGACGCTTAAGTGTATAAAGGCGAAACTTTTAGGGAACGTCTAGGGGAAATCCAATTTAACGTAAAAACTAAATGTGCAGGTTTTCAAAAGAGTATATAAGCAATATCATAGGCAGCGGAGTGCTATTATAGATAACAATATCATAAAAACTTTTTAAGGATCTAATCCGCTTGGAAATTAAAAGTTCTAGTGGCCCTTTAAGTCAAATGTGATTGGAAGTTAAGCAGTCCTCTTCCCAAGCCCATTGACTTTCTAATCACATTAAGTCAAAATTTTAGATAGGCTTTTTGTTCATCATTGTCAAGCTGTCCAGTAACTATGTTTCTAGGGATATTGCGCATGTCAACCACCCACAGTTATGTATTATGCACGTTGTGTTTTAAACCTGTGTGCGCTTTAAAGAACATGTGTCATTTGAAAAGGCTCCAACTTTTCCTTTGTTATCCTTATTATCGTTTATCCTTTATTTCCTTTATTTTCCTTATTAGCCCGTGCAAAGTATTGTATAATACACTTTTTAGAATGTCTTATGGATGCACTCGTAATCTGAGTGGAAGAAATTTAAAACTAGCAATATTATTGATTTATTTATTTATGATATATATATAAAAAAAATCGTTTCTCTTTTTCTTAATCTTCTTTTATTTCGTAGCTGATCAATTTGTGCCCATATCTGGGTCAGTACCTTAGGCCAAGGCTTTAGCTGACGATTTGAGGGACCTAGGCCTGATAAATGTTTTGAAGGATTGAATTAGCATCTCAGCAACATTTGTTAGTTAAAAAAATGGTTAGTTTTATAGACGAAATAAATATAAAAGTTGTGTAAGTCCATGCATATGTACAGAAGAGATAAGAGAAAAATATAAATCGTGTCTACCTGACTGTGCATATTTATTAAATATTTTAGCGAACATTTAGCAAATATTGGTATATTCATGTTTAATAAATATGTGGCTTATTCGTTACTTATACTATATAAGTTATTTTATATTATGTTTTGATTTATATTTCATTTATGTATATTATAATAAAAAGAAATTATTTCAGGTTACAGTTTAAGCTCAAAAACTGAGGATCCAAGAACCCATAGGATGGTAAGGACTTTTTCAATATTGTTTTGGCTTATGATAAAAGTAATCTTTTTCCATGGTGGTCTTCTCCGATTTCGAGTCCTCAAGTAAAGAGGAGCTGGGTTTTTCTCACTTCATCTTAAAATAGAAGAATTCATTGTAATATCCTTCATACATCTATGGTGGAATGGGATGGTAGAACTATTAAGGATTACTTCATGATTTAAGGTTATTGGGTTCAAATTCTATATAACCTTTTTTTTTTGCACATATTAGGCTCTGGACACATCCAGGGTATTTAGATTTATAACGAGTCTGAACAAAATTATAGAAAAAATTCTACTACTTATCATTTTCGGTTTCAGATTGTTAAATTAGGAACGAGGCCCTTATTTATTATTATTGTTATTTCTTATAGACATGTCTGACCGTAATGGCCCGGCTGTGAACAATCAAATCGTATTTACTGCAATTAAATAAGTTCTGAGTAAATGCAGTCTGAAATTACCAGGTTATATTGAAAATGATAGCAAGTAGTGTATTTCTAACAAAATAAATCAGAAAGAAGACATCTAGCTATTCCAAAGATGTCACCAATCGATGTGCAGAAATGGTGACACTTAAAACTATGAGAGATCTAGTTCAAAATCTGTTTATATACAGTGTGTTTTAATTTTGAACAATGGGAAAGATATTCCAACTCATATTATAAAGTCAAAGAGAAAATTGCAATTTTCACCAAGTTTAGGAGAGAAATATGAACTCAAATTCTCCTGCCCGTGCCCCTGCAGTAGAAGGTTTATGTCGTTACCTATTTTCAGAGCCACAGGGAACAGCGCAACATTCTGGGTGTGATATTGTTTTCATTCGTCTATATTCGAAATATCTGACGAGTCACAAGACAAGCGAAGTTTTTATAACTCATAACAAAGGTTTATTATCATTGTCGTCAGTTAATGAAAATGTAAGAGAGAATTTATTTTTAAGGGTATTTTTTATTTTTCCAATGTAAAAAAAAACTACGAAATTACCTAGTAAAAGTTGTTTTTAAAAATTTAATGGGGGCTACAAAGATCTAGTGGGGATGAATACCTCTCCCCTCAGTAATGCCATATCTATTGTCTATAAGGCACGTCTAAAACCAGAATTTTATTATTAAGGTGTAAGGAAGTCTCAGAAGTGAACAATTTTTTCAGTTTTTTCTTAGCTTTTACGTGTACTATTGATCACTGCTGTATACTTAAAATGATCTTTGTAAGAATTTCGATTCAGACTTGTTTTTAGTATTTACATAGAACTATTACAGTAAAAAGAAGCTAAGTTAGGGTGATGTTTTTGCCTAATAAATATACCTTAGCTGTATCTTATCAAACTGATATTTTGCCAATAAATAGTTTAATAGTTTGTGGAAATGTAGCCTTTGATTATTCTAATATATAGTCAGTTATAAGTAATAATAAATTAAATATGTAAATAAATTACTTCACGTGAACATTTTTTTTTTTTCAATTAAGTAGTGAACGCAGTTTACAGGAAAAGTTATACTGCCATTGAGTTTCTGTGCTGCAACAGCTCTGTAAATATCTTTGTTTCCTTTGAGGTGGATTAATAATTTTATTCGTGTTAAATTTTTAAACGGGGACCCGACGAATCGTATTGACACCACAGCTTTGAAACGCACAGCAATTATAAAAATCGTTCACCAGTGACATAGTTTGTATTGATTACTACTACTACTTAAAACTAATTGCAGCATTAACTTGAGCACGCTCCTCCTCAACGCAATTCATTAGAAGCTTCTCTTGTTCCTCTTTCATGTTGTTCCAATTTACTTTAAACCGTTTCTTGCAAACAGTAGGATGTACGAAAAAATATTGTTCAATCCCGCTTTCTAGGGATATAACGGAAGAAAGGTTAATATGACTAGGCCACGTTTTGCGGATGAAGAATGACAGATTGCCGAAGATTTTCCTTTTCGATCAACCTTCTAGGGCTAAACGGAAAGCAGGTCCTCCTCGTCAGGGGTAGAAGGGTGTCATAAATAAAGATTTAAAGGAAACGGGAGCTTCCCGGGATGGTGTAAAGAGGGAGGCTTTTAATAGATTAAAGTGGAGGAGCGTGCGCAGCTATGATGGCCTCAGGTGGCTTGGTGTTGCGGTGAGTTATTAGTAGTAGCAGTAGTAGTTTTGAGAGTAATCTCCATTCGGGGAAGACCTGCTTTTCGTTTGGTTCCCTGTTAAATGCCAAAAAGCAAAATCTTTGGTAAAATGGCATCCATCATGCATACCACGTGGTCTGGCCATCCATATTAACCTTTGTTTCATTATAATCCTAGAAAGTGAAATTTAACCACATTTTTATACAGCTTACTGTTTGATATCAAACACATATCTAAAACTATTCTTAGACAAATATTTTGGAAAACATTTAATAAATCTTCTTCAGCCTTTTCCAAGCGCCCACATGTTTTTACTGCCATTTAGTTTCTGTGCTGCAACAGCTCTGTAAATATCTTTGTTTCCTTTGAGGTGGATTAATGATTTTATTCGTGTTAAATTTTATTAAAAGTCATGGTCGTGGGTTCCGATGAGGTATTTTTAACTTACGAACGGGTTATCGGATCTCAATGAAATTTGATAGTTAGAAGGATATTGTGTCTCAGAGCTCATATGTTAAATCCCAACCGGATCTGGTGACATTGGAGGGGGGAGTTGGGAGGGGGAAACCTAAAACTTGGAAACACTTAGATTGGAGGGATCGGGATGAAACTTGGTGGGAAAAATAAGCACAAGTCCTAGATACATGATTGACATAACCGGAACGAATCTGCTCTCTTTGGGGTAGTTGTGGGGGGGGGGGGTAAATTCTGAAAAATTAGAAAAAATGAGGTATTTTTAACTTACGAACGGGTGATCGGATCTGAATGAAATTTGATATTTAGAAGGATATCGTGTCTCAAAGCTCTTATTTTAAATCCCGACCGGATCTGGTGACATTGGGGGGGAGTTTGAGGTGGGGGAACCTAAAATCATGGAAAACGCTTAGATTGGAGGGATCGGGATGAAACTTGGTGGGACAAGTGAGGAGAAGTCTTAGATACGTGATTTACATGATTGGAACGGATCCACTATATTGGGGGGGGGGGGTTAATTCTGAAAAAAATTGAAAAAATTACGTATTTTTAACTTACGAAGGAGTGCTCGGATTTTCATGAAACTTCATATTTGGAAGTACC
Source organism: Artemia franciscana (assembly GCF_032884065.1). Taxonomy (NCBI): domain Eukaryota; kingdom Metazoa; phylum Arthropoda; class Branchiopoda; order Anostraca; family Artemiidae; genus Artemia; species Artemia franciscana. Next base: position 14,125,061 of record NC_088876.1, read on the forward strand.
TTGTAACCCAAATCTCTTATTTTAAATCTCAACCGGATCTATCGTAATTGGGGGGGGGGTAGTTGGGGGGGACCGGAAATCTTAGAAAATACTTAAAGCTGTGATCAGGATGAAACTGGATGGGAAGAACAAAAACCTGTCTAAGATACATGACTGACATAACCAGACCGGATTTGCTCTCTTTGGAGTTGGGGAGGGGTAATTTTGAAAATTGAGGTATTTGTAACTTACGAAAGGGTGACCAAATCTTAATGAAATTTGATATCTAGAAGGATCTTGTGCTTTAAAGCTCTAATTTTAAATTCTGACCATATCCTGTGACATTGGGGGGAGTTGGAGGGGGAAACCGGAATTCTTGGAAAACGTGAAAATTGGAGTATTTTTATCTTATGAAAAGGAGATCCGATCTTAATGGAATTTGATATTTAGAAGCATATCGTGTCTCAAAGCTCTTATTGTAAATCCCGATCGGATCTGGTGACATTGGGGGAAGTTTGGGGTGGGGGAACCTAAAATCATGGAAAACGTTTAGATTGGAGGGATCCGGATGAAATTTGTGGGAAAAATAAGTAGAAATCTTAGATACGTGATTTACTTAACTGGAATGGATCCGCCCTATTAGGGGGGGGGGGGGGTTAATTCTGAAAAATTAGAAAAAATGACGAATTTTTAACTTACAAAGAAGTGATCGGATCTTCATGAAACTTCATATTTAGAAGAACCTCGTAATTCAGATCTCTTATTTTAAACCTCAATCGGTTCCAGCGTAATTGGGGGGCAGTTGGGGGGACCGGAAATCTTAGAAAATACTTAAAGCGGTGAGATCAGGATGAAACTGGATGGGAAGAATAAAAACTTGTCTAAGATACGTGACTGACATAACCGGACCGGATCTTCTCTCTTTGGTGGAGTTGGGGGGGGGTAATATCTTACGTATAGGTGATCGGATCTTAATGAAATTTGATATTTAGAAGGAATTCATGTCTCAGAGCTCTTGTTTCAAATCCCGACCAAATCTTTTGACATTGGGGGGAGTTGGAGGGGGAAACCTTGGAAAACACTTGGAGTGGAGGAATCGGGATGAAGCTTAGTGGATAGAATAAGCAATTGTCCATGATACGTGATTGACGGAACCGTACTGGATTCACTCTCTTTGGGGGAGTTGGGGGGAGGGGTTCAGTGATTTGGCGAGTTTGGTGCTTCTGGAGGTGCTAGGACGATGAAAATTGGTAGGCGTGTCAAGGAGCTGCACAAATTGACTTGATAAAGTCGTTTTCCCTGATTCGATCATCTAGGGGGCTAAAGGGAGAGGAAAAATTAGAAAAAATTAGGTATTGATAACTTACGAGTGGGTGATCGGATCTTAATGAATTTTGATATTTAGAAGGACATCGTGACTCAGAGCTCTTATTTTAAATCCTGACCGGCATTAAGCCTCTTATTTTCCAATTTAAATCAATGTATTGATTCATAGAATTTTTTTAGAGCTCATACCATATGATCTCTTGGCTCTTAACTCTTCTTGCTTCGTCACAAGTGCCATATGAGCTCTTAGCTCTTGTTTATTACGGTTTCGAGTATAGAGAACGTTCATAAGCGTGCATTATAATGGACTTGGCCAGATTAACTTCTAAAAATCTGATATTATTCTATTGCACAAATCTTATCATTGGTCTTAATCCTTATTGTTAGGGAATATCTCTGTATTTCCATAAAGCTACAAGTCAAATTGACCACGACGTTAAAACC